>NC_142168.1:66944341-67030333 GCF_029865625.1 Vigna umbellata
GGTATGGATTTGTCTTACATGTTATTTTTGACAGATCATCTCTTGGAATGTGTTTTTCTTATACCTTTACTCTTTTTAAAGCTAATAATTGTTTATTTATATGTTGAAAGGAAAGAGGCATGCAAAGACAAGGAAGTCACAGGCCGAGATAGTTGATAAGGCACACAACACGACCGGAGATGCTATCTAAATGCCAAATTTAAGACATTTTTTTTACCTAATTTGGAAGTCTAAATCAGTAAGTGTACAATTTAAAATCTCTATAATTAACCTGATGTTGTGATTAGTGACACTAAAAGACTAACCCGTACATTAGAAATTTTTTAAGAAGTCAATTGCATACTCACTTTTCATGAACATTATACATACGTGCCCAGAATTTATTTCTTTGAAATGACATGCTTAGAAAATAATTAACAGAGATAGTACAACTTTGGCTACTTACATAACTTTTTTAGTTTACCTGTTATTATATTTTGTAGTGCTTCCCTAGCTTGCATTATGTTCAATATTGATTAAATTGACCCTTGAAGTTGGCCTTTGTTGTTGCTACCATAACCCTGAACCTGTTAAGCTTAATTAGAAGTATTGGATGTTGTTATGTGGGTGTACGAGGGGTTAGTTTGCTTATGTTTGTGTTATCTTTTTTCACTGTTTGAATGTGAATGAGAATGTATGTTTTATATTGTGGGTTGGTTGTCTCGGTTGTAATGAAAGCATGACTTCATATTAAGAGTTTAAACTTGTATATAATATATAGTTATTTGTTATCATGCACTGAATTTATTTGGAATTTACTGGAGTTTTTGTTTGTTGTTATGTTCAAATTATAAAGATATTTTTTACTTTTGGTTTTTTAGTGTCCAAGACAACCCAACGACAATGATTGTGGGTATTACGTGTGTCAATATATGAAGGAAATTATCACATACTAGGAAGGAGAAACAATTCCAACTGATGTAAGCTATTTTTCATTGTTATAATTAATTTGTAGTAAAATTTAAATAACTAATTTTATATTATTTTTTCTTGCAGTATTTTTCTAGTTGCAGATATCAACAATATCGTGACAGTCAAATCATTAAAGTTAGGGAAAATTAGTGTTTACATGTAATTAGTACATGTTTATAGGTTTTGTTATGGTGATGTACATGCTTATAAACATTGATAGAATATAATGAAGAATATGTAATACAAGCATACTCAATTGTGACCCACGAAAGTAAAATCTCAATATATAAGATTTTGTATATCTTCAATCTAACTAATTCACCTTTTTTTTCACTCAAACTAAACTTCATATCATACCAACAAAGCAAATGTAATAATTATTATATTACTTTAGTTCTAATCTATCTCATATAATAAATCAAATGATGGCAAAAAGTTTATATAATCTGCTTTAATTTTAATTTGAAGTGACATATATATGAATTTAAATTGTTAACGTTAGATTGTCCATGTTGGCAGTATTTGAATTAGTTGTTGGATTGTTGCATAGATAATTATCTTGCAAAATGAAAGTAGTTTACGTTGTCATCAAACTACATTGTCAACTACCATTGGAGCTATCACCTGAGCAACTTTGTTCCTCCACCATTGTGATGCATCAAATTACACCACTATCGAGAGTCCAACACCAACAAGGCAGAACCATGAAACCACCTTGCACCACCAGCATCTGCATGTTATCTTGTCCACCTGCACTTCGAACCACCATTAGCCTTCAACACAAAATGGTAATCCATCTTCTCGAAGTCCCTAATCGCAAACCACAAATCCATAATCAAACTACTGTGAGATGAAAACAACAACTTATAAACAAAACGTGATAGAGGAACAAGTAGCAATTTAGCCACCATTGAACCCTAAATCACAAAAATTCAAATCGTAAGCTGCACATGATGAACCACCTCACGTACGCAACTCACTACAAGAAATCAATCATCACAATAGAGTCAATGTCGTACCACTACAAACGTGAAAATGCTATGAATCAGAAACACTTTTGCCATGTAGACAGAGAGCACCTGTATCAGAACACAAATCGGAGCATTTCATGACCTAGACGAAGCATATATGTAACCTCGTCATAGTTTGTTAAATTGGTCTCGTCAGCCGGGTAAGCAAATCGAACCCTAAATAAAATTTAAAAAAATCCACTATTGAACCCTAAATCACAAAACCCCAAATTGTGAGCTTTACAAGATGAACTGCCTTATGAAGCAACTCATCACGAGCAATCATGTCACTGTCAAACCCTAGATAACGTCAATGCCATGTCACTACAAACATGACAATGCTATGAATTAGAAACACATATTTACCATTCACACGGAGAGCACCTGCATCAGAATGCAAATTGGATCATTTCATGACCTAGACAAACCATATATGTAACCTCGTCATGGTATGTTAAACTGGTCTTGATAGTTGCACAAGCAAATTGAACCCTAAATCACTAAAACAACCATTGAACCCTAAATCACAAAACCCTAAATTGTGAGTTTCACAAGATGAACCACCTCACGAACGCAACTCATCACAAGAAATCAACCATCATAATAGCATCAATGTTGTGGCACTGCAAATGTGGAAATGTGACGAATCATAAATGCATTTTCACCACACACACAAAGAGCACATGCATTAGAACGCATATCAGAGCATTTCACGACCTAGACGAACCAAATCTGTAACCTTGTCATGGTATGTTGTATGATTAGTTGCATAAGAAACTCTTATTGTTCAGGACAGGACACATAAGCAATAGTTCATTCGAACACTGTTAATATATGTATAGTTTGTCATCAACGATTTAGACGACGTCATGAAAAAAAAGACCAAATTAAACATAAATTACAAAATTTGAGGGCATATTGAACATTGAAAAAAAATGAGTCTCACATTATAACAAAAATAAGGTTTTTGAGTTTTAATGAAGAGAAGAAAAAATTAAAGGAAAAAAGGAAGTTCTGCGTTCACAAAGTTGAAGGAGAGAATGAGTTTTCTCGTGGGTTCTTTTGGTCCTCACTAGTGCAGTTAAACGAATTGGCACCGGTTATTTTTGGCCATGAAAGCAACACTTAAAAGCTTTGAACAGAATCCCTCAATATTTGTAGGCAAGTGCACGAAGGGGATTGTTGTTTAAGAAGGATGAAAATTAAAAAAGGAGATGCGCATTGTTGCAGACCATTTGTTACTGATTGGAGATTCACTTGTGCATGTTCTTGGATGGAAACTTAGTAACTTGGAGAAGAAAACTCTACAAAAGATAATTATAGAATAAAACAATTCATACTTTAATCATTGAATTTTATTTCCTTAGTACCTCTTGTTTCTCCTTGTGAAGAAAGCATTGAAAAGGAACCAAACAAACCAGACATTCGCTCCAAGGTTGCCTTCAATATTGACCTTTTCAAAGAAAATATAAGTCAAGAAAATATGTAAGAATATCCAAATTTATTCTGCAACTGTTCAAGGGAAAAACGTATAAAGTAAGAATATATGTAAATGACCAGCTAAAGCAAATAAAATGAGAAGTAATGGAAAAGTACCTTCACACAGAAGTCATTAATATCTAACAACAACAACTTTGATTCAAAGTAATGAGCCAAGCAAACACAAGCAAACCACCATATGCGTCTTTCAAGTCAGTAATATCTAACAAAACTTAACAAGCTTACATCTTAAAACACCGTCGAGGAGGTAAATGAAGTGTTAACACCGTCGAAGAGGCCGTGAAGAAGGACATGGCTCCGGTCAACGACTAATTCCACCTTGTGTGACTCACTCCCAAACTCCTCAAAAACGTCAATCTCAAGATCTGCGAGCTCTAGGTTTTTGGAATTAGGGATTTGAAACAGGGAAAGACAAGGGAATTAGGGATTGCAAAGTGACCAAGGACTGTGAGGATGGAGAAGCCGAGACGAGAAGCTGTGAAGATGAAAACGGCAAGACACGAAGGTTTGGAAGATGGAAATGGCGACATGTGCAAATCATAATCTCCTCAAAACCGTCATCGGAGAGCTCCTCAAAAATGTAAATCGCAAGGTCGGTGAGCTCCTAATGCTTGCGTTTTCGGAATTAAGGATTTGGAGGAGGAGAAGGCTAGAGATTGCAAAGTTACGAAGGGTTGTGGAGATGGAGTAGTCGAAACGCGAAAGATGAAGATGAAGAAGTGGAGACGCGAAGGTGAAGATAGAAATGAGGAAGTGAAAAACAAAGCTCTGAAAGCGCGACTTTGGGTACCAAGTATTTTGAAAAGTATATTTTGTATAGTTCCAATGGTTTGATAAAGAAACTCCTGAAACCCTCGAAAATTATGATAAAAAATTTAAATTAAACTTGACTGCAATTTTGTATTAAACCACCGATAGTTAGGAGAGGTTTTTAGAATCCGTGTAAACAAAGCTCTACTATAATGTTTTATTTTTATAGTGATACAGTTTCATCTTTTAAAATTTATTGGATAACTTAATTGTATGAATTGATTTACTTGATAATTGTTTGGTCTAATTATATGAATTGTTTGAGATTTGCATCTAAATGAATAAATAGAAAAATAATAAAACAAAAAAGAATTAATTTACTATGACAAATTTTGTATTAGTTGTCATGTCATAATAACTTTAAACGTATTAGGATTGATCCAATTATATTTGTTAGATTAAGTTCATTTACTATAGTAAGTGTTCAAATATTTATCATATAAGTTGGACTAATTATAACATGTTTTAAAAAATGTGTCATAGTAAATTAAAATTATTACGATAAATTTTTAAAAATGTATTACAGTAAATTAAACTTATTATGACTTGAATATTTGTGATAATAAGTCAGATTTGTAATGACAAATTTTTGCAGTGTCATAAAAAAAACATTTTCTTTAATTTTCACAACTAGTCGTGATACTTATCATAATAAATCCATTTTATCTTTAAAAAATTCTCGTAGTGGTCACACATAAGTAATGGTCACATAAGTTTGTGAATGGTGATCACTTCAAATATCATCATAAAAACATTTTGCACAATATCATTTTCATATTGCTAAAGCTTCCTTATATCACAATATCATTTTCATATTGCTAAATATCCTTCACTTTTTTCTTGGTCACGATTCCTTCACTTTGGATTTATTGTTTCGGCCCTTGATCCAGTGATCTAGAGTTACTGGTTTCCAAATATACTGTTGTGAAATATTATTCTTACATTCAAAAGTTCCTATAGGTACAATTCCCCTATATCTCAACAGTGTTCAGCAAGCTCTTTCTTTTTCTATTTTGGCTCATTGAGGTTTTCGATTTTATTATTCTAATGTATCATATGTTAGAATTTATGATTGAGAGATTAACAAGAACAATAAACCCTTTAATCAAAACCAAAATTCCTTAGAACAGTAAAGCTTAAGCATACACGAAAGATTAGACATGAGAAACAATGAATAAGTAATCTGGGTTGGTTTCTGATATGTTGGTTTTTGATCTTACCTCTGTACTGTATCTTAGGTTCATTTTGGATTTTCTCTTCTAATAGAGATAAAGAGAAAAAAAAATAGGAATGATACGATATGCTCACAGATGGGGATCATCACCCTTTAAATAACCTCTGACGATTAATATTTTTTAGTTTCAATATTTATAATTTGATCCCTTTAACAAATTAAAATTATTGTTGATCTCTATACAATATACCTTTCATGACAAATATACCCTTAGCCATATTTATCTTAATTAGATCACTTTATAAAGTTGACTAATAAAATATAATAATCCTAACATATTTAATAATTGTTATATATATATATAAGTGACCCAAATTGCTAACATCATAACTTTTAATAAGAAATTTTAAAATAGTTTGTGATAGGAAGAAAATTGAAAATTGACGAGAAAATTACTTATTTATCCTCAGTCTTAGTGTTTAATATTGTTGGCTTGTATTGATCTTCTTAAATATATTGAGAATTTGGCTGTTTCTCTGACGTCATAAATTTTCTTAGCTGTTGATGTTCATTTGACTACAATAGTAATCGTCAGAATATGATCATGAACAGAACGACCTTAACCCCATCACGACCTACCGTGTCCCTCAATTGTTAATGGCTCAATGGTTTAATATAAAATCTAAATTTAATATTTAAGTTTGAGTCATCATAACCGACGCTTGATATTTTGTTTTTATTTTATTTTTTTATAAAGATTTTGAGTTCCTACAAACGACTCTAATATTTAGATTTACTTTTATATCATTTTTGTGTCTGTTTGACCGACACTATTAACTTTCCAATTATGACCGATGCAAAAATGTGGAATCTAATTCTATGAATTCTATATATACATTTAGTCTGTTACATCCCGATCCATTGGTTCAGAACTAGTTCTGCGTCGCAATCTTTTAGTTCATATGATCTTGCACACATATCTTACGCTGGAACATTCAAGGGCATGTACTTTGTTAATTTTACATCTTCACATACACACTGTTATAAAAGGGAGAGCGAATATGTTCCTTAGAAAGTGAAAGTAATGGGATACAAAAAACAATAACAATTAAAATTACATTCATAATCAAATCACACTTTCAGACTTTTTCTTCCTCTTAATTACATTATAATTACAATCAAATCTCGTATTACATTGAAAAGTTAAAATCAAGCGTATATTTATAAATTATCAATAAATGTTTCTCTTATTTCCCTTTAATCCTTCCCATCACATCAAACTTGTTGAAGTATTGTTTGATGACACGTATATTTACAAATTATCATTAAATGTTTCTCTTATTCTCCTTTAAGGCCCTGTTCTCTTGAGTGGATTTGAGGGAATGGATTTGAGAGGATTTGAAAATAATTTTTTTGTATCGTTTTTTTGAGCAAATTTGGAGGTAAATGAGAGTGAATTTGAAAATAAAATTTGTGAGAATTAGTATAGAATTGTATTCACATGACATATTAAAAAAAATTATTTTTAAATTCACTCTCATTTACCTCCAAATTTGCTCAAAAAAACGATAAAGAAAATTATCTTCAAATCCTCTCAAATCCCCTCAAATCCATTTCCTCAAATCCACTCAAGAGAACAGGGCCTTAATGCTTTTCAGGAGCTCTCGGCCATGTCCTATTTAATTGGCATTTCATCCTAAAGATAAAATAGCACATTCTTTAAGCAAATGGCAGCAGAGGTTCTCCTTAAGCATATAGAAACTGGCACCCAGTTTCTTTGAGCCCACTGAGACTTTCTTCAGACCATCGAGAGCTCCAAACCAACCGACAAGCCTCAAAAATCTTGTCATTTTTGGTCGTTCCTACAAACAAAGCCAGCATAATCTTAGGTTTCACATCTTTTATGACAACAATCATCACTTTTAATCGTGCTTTAGAAAACAAACTGACAAATATTGTTCAATATATGCAAAAACTGCAATTTTCTTTAAACGAAATGTTTTTTAGTTTAATAACAAAATTTAAACTAACTAAGAGTGAAAAAGATATATGTAAACTATCAATCCTATTAATCAAAAGACTATATAATACCTTTGGTACTTCCTTAATTTGATTTTATCACTCTTAGAAAGAAGTATATGTTTGCGTTTTCATCGTCTTCATCATTATTGCCCATGGTACTGATATTTGCCCGAACTCTAAATATTAAGGGATACCTGGAAATATTGGTTTTGTCACTGATGAAATTTCGATTACTTGGTTGAGAAAACTCTTCCAATATCCACTTTATATAGATGCAGAAGAGGAGATGAGCGGTTCAGTGATAGGATTAACGTTAATTAATGTGTTTGTACTTTTCCTTCTGAACTAATTATATAAATAGATTAAAATAAAAACAAAATTAATTGATACGTATATTTAACTAATAAACAGTTTTATTTATATAATATATTAATGTATGCATTGCATTATTTAAGTGGTATCATTAAATATATTGCTCGAAATCAATACATGCATTAATAATATCTTAGTATGTAACGTAAATAACCATAATTACGCATTCAATCACTTACGTAATACATTAATATATGCATTAATTTAATCTATTATATGCAATTAATATAGTAAAACTTTACTGATAACATTCCAAAATACTAGGTTGTCTAGATGTCTATTTATCTATTTATGTATGTATTTATCTATATATTTATTGTTATATTAATATATATTCGAATGAAAATATATTTAATTTTTCGAATAACCATACAGAACTCTTACCTTATACATTAACATATATATTATCTCGTTAACCACGATTATAATAAAAAAAAGGTTAATTTAAGTTTCAAGTCTTTTATACATTTAGGTATTTTTAATTGGGTTTTTTATTGTTAACTGAACCGTTCATAACTTTTAAAACTTATTATTGCTTTTAAGAAAAACTTGTTTTTATGTTTTAGTATTACCTTTTTTTTAGTCTACTTTTCCGTGTAGTTTATGTTAGGAAAGGAAGAGAAAAGTGTTTTGAACGAGAAGTTACCTTGACTTAGCGAGTCTGAATGTGCAGCGATCGTGACCGAGCGGCTGCAATCGAATGGTGTGAATGTGAGCATGAAATGACCAAGCAGCGTAACGGGAAGCACTATGTGACCGAGCAGTATAAACGTAACGAGAGTAAAAATGAAAGTGAATTGTATTTCATGCATTAAAAAAGTACAAGCGGTGTAGTGTATTTATACACGTATATGAGTAACGGAAATAACGAAATTTTAAAATCCTAACTAACTGGAGGCTTGAGTTATACTCTCCTAACACTCTCCCTTAATTCAAGCCTTAAGAGATATAACCCCGATCTCCTTTCTCAAGTGCTCAAATGTGTCAATTTTTAGCGATCTTGTGAAAAGATGTGCCCACTACCGTTCGGTTTTGCAGTAGACTAACTCAATCTTCCCTTTGTTCACCATGTCCCTTAGGAAGTGATACTTAACTTCGATGTGTTTGCTCCTGCCATGACTTACAGGGTTTCTTGCTAAGCTTATGGCAGATGTATTATCCATTCTCAGTTGCATTGGCCTCTCCCTGAGTAACTTTAGTTTCCTTAACAGTTCCATAAGCCATATTCCTTGGCATGTGGCATAGCATTCTGCTATGTATTCAGCTTCACAACTTGATAAGGCAACGACCGACTACTTTTTGGAGCACCATGAGATGGGTGATTCATTGATGAAGAAAATGTACCCGGACGTACTCTTCCTTTCCACTGGATCTCCTCCATAGTCTGAGTCAGCATAACCTATGAGCTTCAATTCATCTTTATGTCTCTCGGCTTGAAACAGAATTCTACGATCACTTGTTCCTTTGATATACCTCAAAATTTGTTTGACGGCAAGCATGTGGCTTTTCTTTGGTTGACTCATAAACTTGATGATTAACCCAACGCTGAACATTAAATCTGGTCGGCTGTTTCACAAAAAACGCAGTGATCTAACTATCTACTTATATGTTGTCTTGTTCACTTCCTCTCCAGCCTCATCTTTCCTTAGCTTGACATTGACCTCCAAAGGACTTTTAACCGAGTTGCAGGAAGTCATTTTAAACTGTTCGAAAACTCTCCCACATACTTCTGCTGATGCAGACAAGACCAGCAACAGTTTGAGTAAACTCCATTCCTAGAAAGTACTTTAGCTTTCCAAGGTCAGTCATCTCGAACTCGGTCTCCATCAACCTCTTGAACTCATCTATCTCTTCCAGTTTTGATCCTGTTATCAATAGATCATCAATATATAAACAGATTATCATTATACTTTTACATGGACTACCTTTCACATACAATCCATGTTCTACTGCACATCTTTCGAAGCTGTGTTTGATGAAGAAGGCATCAATTCTCTTGTTCCAAGCTCTCGGTGCTTGTCTTAAACGTTTACCTAGGGGCTGATGAACGTAAACCTCCTCCTCCAGGGGTTTGTGTAGGAAGGCTGATTTGACATCAAGTTGAAACAATGACCATTCCCTTGCACAAGCCACTATTACCACTACCCGAACGGTCTCCAATCTTACAACCGGTGCGAAGACCTCATCAAAGTCTACTCCTTGTCTTTGAAGAAACCCTTTTCTCACCAGTCTTGCCTTGTGTTTTGAGATAATGTCGTCCGAATTCAACTTCCTCTTAAAAATCCATTTTACTCCAATGTAGTGCTTTCTAGCTAGAAGATCAACCATTCTTAATGTTTTATTCTTTTCTACGGATCTGAGCTCTTCTATCATAGCATTCTTCCAAATCGGTTGCTATAGAGCCTCATCCTCATTCACTGGTTCTGCCTCGGCCATCAGCGCAATGTGAACAAGATTTCCCTCATCATTAATACCTGCATCAGAGTATATCTCATAATCTGTAAACCTTGGAGGTATAACAATTTGTCTACGTGGCCTCTAGGTTGTTGCTGAATCGACATTGCTCCTATTGGTATCTGTGATTTAATCATTAGATTTCCCGAGTGCTTCTCCCGTTCGGTACATAGTATCTCGATCGTTCGGTTCATAACTCTTCTACCGTTCGGTCAACAAATCTCCTATCGATTTTTTCAGGCTGGTTCGTATGTGATGCTAGTCCCATGTTTCATCCTCGAGCACGATCACATCTCTGCTCGGCACCATCTTTTCTGAGATCGGGTTGTAGAGCTTGTATGCGCCAGTTGGGTGATATCCAACAAAAACCATAACTTTGCCTTTATCTTGCAGTTTCGATCATTTTTTATCTACAACATGACTAAATGCAAGAGAACCAAACACTTTAAAATAATGAACCGAGGGGTTATTACCTGACCATGCTTCTAGTGGTCTTGCCTTCAAGCCTTTTGGTAGAACATCTATTGAGATGTGAACATCTGTCGAGACGACCTCTACTCAGAAGCTTTGTGGCACTCTCTTCTCCTTTATGAGACAACTACTCATGTTCATTATCCTTCGGTTTCTTCTTTCCGCTAATCCATTATGTTGAGGGGTGTACGGCGTTGTCACCTCATGTGCAATTCCTCAAATGCATGTGAAGTATATTCTCCTCCTCCATCAGTTCGGAGGACCTTTACCTGCTTTCCACTTTCTCTTTCTACACAGGTTTTAAATTTCTTGAACACTTCTAAAGCTTCATTCTTCATCATGACGATGTATACTCATAGCATCCTACTGTATTCACCAACAAACGTGAGAAAATATCTGTTTTCGGCTAGTGAGGCACACCGAACTATCCACAGATGTCTGAATGCACCACTTCTAGGCATCCTTTTGATGTCATCTGCACCTGTGACTGGAATGGTCTTCGGGTCTGTTTTCCTGTCAAACATGATTCACAAGCATTGTCAGGAATAGAGACGTTCGATATACCTGTCACTAAATCCTTCTCCCCAAGTTGCTGAAGATCCTTGAAGTTCAGATGACCGAACCGCAGGTGCCACTTCCAGCTTTCTTCATCCTTCACGGCAGTCAGACATCGAAGATTCGGTACTGCATCTAGGCTGACTTGGAACGTTCGGTTCTTAGAGATCTTGCTTTTCAAGATCAACATCTTGTTTCTGTCAAGCAATTCCACTTGGTCGTGATTCCCCATGATCACCGTGTTCCCTTTCTCTAGCAATTGCCCAATACTAAGTAGATTGCACTTCATTTCTGGGACTAACAACACATTGGCGATGATAGCATGTGATCCATCCTTCCTTTTGATGATCACATCTCCCACTCCTTCAACCTTCAGAGCACTATCCTCTACGAATTTCACTTTGCTTTTCCTTGTTTCATCAAGGTTTACTATCCACTGAAAAATTCTAGAGCTACAAAGATAGTTATTAAATCGTTAGCGCCGCATAAAAATATTCCTCATAGAGTAGTTGTTAATATGAATAAGAGAAACTCTGTTATAGCCATTTCTGTACATTCAATGTACTCTACGGATAGAGGAATACATAGAGTTAAACATAGTAAAATAAGAAATTAAAAGATTTCGTTGAAATTGTTCGTTTGGAAATTTCCCGAAAAGGCAATCATAGGTTCTTCTCTCCATCGGAACAATAGGGTCGTTATGCTCATTACTAAACTTGTTGAAGAGATAAAATAGAACCAAGATATATCTTTTTGATCAGAAGTTACAGGTCATATGATTTGAACAACCAGAATCAAGGTACCAAGACCTAACCTAAGACCGTGAAGAATCGGCAGTGGTTGTTACCATTAACGTTAGCGGTTCTGAGTCTTCCTAGGCTAAATGTGCCTCCTTATTCTGGTACTTCTTCTTTTGCTTTCCTTTGCTGAAACGACATTCATTGGAATAATGTCCCATTTTATGACAATTAAACATTCGATGTTCCTCTTGTCTTTCTTCTTATATTTTTTGTCAACCTCACCTTTTTCATCCGCCGAATCATACTTCTCGTCTTGATCATCTGCATTGTGATCATTCTTCCATTTCCCTTTTGTTGCTTTTCCCTTCCATTTCTTGAATTTCTTCTTGCCTTCATCTCTGGAGTGATGTGCCTTCAACGCTTGATCATCATTCCGAACAAGATTCTTTCTAGCATTCTCAACTCATGCGCTTCTAATGAACTTTGAAGCTCCTCAATCTTCAGTTTTTCCAAATCTCTGGACTCCTCGATTACTACCACTATGTAGTCAAATCTTTAAGGCAGTGATCTCATAATTCTCTCAATTATCATGAGATCACTGATGGCTTCACCACAACCTTTCATTTGGTTAGTAATCGACAAAATCTTATTTAAATACTCGGCTACCTTATCATTTTCGTCCATTTGCATGAGTTAGTACTGCCTTCTCAGTGTCTGCAGTTTCACTTTCTTGATCTTGTCACCTCTAGAATGGCATCGCACCAATATGTTCCAGGGTTCTCGTACCGTCCTCGCATTTTGAATTTTTTCAAAGTGTGTGTCATCCACACACTGATGGATGATGAATAGTGCTTTAACATCCTTCTTCCTAAATGTTTCCTTTTTCTTCTCTGAGTTACCATCGTCAAGCTCGTATCCCTTTTCTTCTACAACTTCGCTGACGTCTTGAAATCGGAACAAGACCCTCATCTGCGTATTCCACCTACTCTAGTTCTTGTCTGTAAGAACAGGAAAACTCATTGCTGGAATATCTGCCATGACTCAAACCTTCTTTCTCGCTCAAGAACCAAACTCTTGACTGCCTTTCTTGCTTGCTACAATCACACTTGACTTTCCAGTAGCAAGCACCACAAGTTCCCTTCGAACCTGGCTCGGATACCACTGTTAGGAAAGGAAGAGAAAAGTGTTTTGAATGAGAAGTTACCTTGACCGAGCGAGTCTGAACGTGCAACGATCGTGACCGAGCGGCTGCAACCGAACGGTGTGAATGTGAGCACGAAACGACCGAGCAACATAACGGGAAGCACTACGTGACCGAACGGTATAAACGTAACGAGAGTAAAAATGAAAGGGAATTGTATTCCATGCATTAAAAAAGTACAAGCAGTGCAGTGTATTTATACAAGTATATGAGTAACGGAAATAACGAAATTTTAAAATCCTAACTAATTGGAGGCTTGAGTTATACTCTCCAAACAGTTTAAACTAACTCATCCTCTTCCTATAAATAGAATTTTCTCTTTCATCAAGAATAATCAATCCATTTTGAGGTTATTTTCTATTCCTCCATAAAACCAGTATACGTCAAAAAATTACACTGCAAAAATATTATTTATTACTGACGATAATTACTATTAGGGCAATATCCACATGTAAGTTTGAAGTATTGATGGAATTACATACGGATATTTACTGATAAATCCAAGGTTATCGGTAAGTTCTTTATTCCAATGAGTTCAAAATTTGGGTATTCCCTACCCTAAATTCCATTTCAGCGAATTCTTCCTCTTTGCTCTATGCTCTTGTATTTGTCCTTAGTCTGTTGTTGTGGTCCAACCATCCAATTGATGTGTTTTATTGTTCGTTCATCCTCGGCGGAGGCCTTTTTCGTTAATGCCACCATCGGAGGGTGTTGCCATGAGACAACTGGGTGTCTCTTATGTTATGGGTTCTTGTACGAGGGTTCTTGGATTCTGGCATGAGGAGCCCACATCCGTGATGTGGAGTTCCCTGGTCCATTGAGCAAGGACGAGGGTTTGTGTAGTGGTAGGCTTAGACAATCTTGGGGGAGGTTTTGTGGTTGTCTTGTGATATGATCATAGATGGGGCAACAATAAAGAGTTTTCAAAGTGACAACAAGCATAAAAAGAGTAGAATAGATTTCATAGGCTTGTATTTGCCTCTTTGTTTCTTTTCGTTAGTTCTAGTTGAATAAACGCTTATAAACCTTTCTTTTAGTTTAAGCACAAGCAATGTGGGACTTTCCATGGCTTGGTCTTAAAAGAAAAGAAGAGAAAGAAGGTGTCTTAGCTTGTAGCGCAAGGTAGCATAGCTAGCTTTTATGTTTTGAACTATTGGAGAACTAGGTTCCTTATAAACCCTTTGGAGTGGAGAGAATTGAGCAATGTGGGACTCAAAAGTCCCTAGAGGAACTGCAGCAGCTGCTGGATGACCTCCACACTCATAAGTCCCACATCTCTTAGATCTTGCATCCTATCTCACTCCAAAGGTTATATAAGAAGGCTTAGGGGTCTCCTTTTTGTACCTTACCTTGAATCAATTGATTTTGAGTTGATTTGCACTTTGCAATCTTCTTTGAGATAGTATTCTGTCTCCAAAGTCCCTATTTTGGGCAGACCTTATCTTGCTCAAGCAAGTGGCGGTCCTCCTTTGATGCTTATCTTGGAGCTTCCTTCAAGTGGCGCATCTTCAAATCATAAGTTTCCTCTTCCTTAATCTCTTCCATTTTTAATTTCTTTCCCATTCTCTTAAATGTCATTTAGTATATTCTCTCTAGGTATGCACTTCCCCATCATGTGGTATCATGAGCCTTAGGTTTTTGATCTCTTAGGAATTGCATGCTAGAGTAGAATAGCTTAGATATGTTCATTTTCGCTGAGCCATTTTCTGTCTTGCCCAGCCTCTGCGTGAAAATACAGTCAACTTGTATGATTTAGTTTAGCTTCATTTCTAGTCCGTTTTCCATGAAATTTTTTTTTCAAAGTTTCGTCTGGATGTCTAGTTTCATGTACAATTTTTACTTTGTTCAAATTCGTTCTGTGCTGTTCCCAGTAATATTTTTTCTCCACTATGTCAGTCCAGTGCTTACTGTTGTGTGACTTCTAATCTGTTTGCATTGTTTGCTTGTTGTTTTGTACTTGTGGTGGCTGAATTTGATATGTGGACGGTGCTAAGCCCTACCAATACTCTTAAGCAAGGATTCAACACTTCATATCACAGCTTGGAGGTGATTATCCGTAGCTGTCCAGAGCATTATACAAGCAGTCATTTCTTCAAACAGCAACAATGCTATTGGAGGTCTTCCACAAGTAGGTGTCCTATTTCCTTTTGTTTGTTTTTCCAGCTTATAATTCTTGTCTTGGCTGGCTTATTTGCGTCTTTCTTGGTTGTTAACTTTGAATTGAGTCATATGTTTGTCCTCTTTAGGAGTTTTCTAGAGTATTTTTCTGAAATTGCATAGCTAAGAGTTTTTTACATCTCCATGTTTGTATGCTGAATTGAGTTTGATCATCATAGGATTTAAGTGTGTAAACTTTGCTTATATATTCTGCATTAGTAGAGGTCTTAAACCAATCAAATATTAGCTTTGTGCAAACACACCTAAGCACCTCAATTTTACTTGGCCGAGACTAGCCAATCTCCTAAACTGCATGCACCACAAAAAAAAATCAAAAATTGTTTTGCATTGTTTGTGCTGGTCTGGCCATGAGCTATCTTCATTGTTGGTGTGTTTGCTAGCTTCATTTTGAGCCTCTATTTTACTACAATTACAGAATATATAGGTTTGAGGTTTGCCAAATTATTTCCAGCATTAATTTGATCTTACTCTTCAAGTATGCCTAGCATGTTGGTGTGATTTACTTCTTAGTTGTGTCAATTTGTTTGCTGCTGTCTTGTTCATTTTGTGCCACTGTTTTGCCTCCATTTTTCTTGCTGTTTTGTCTTCATAAAATCATTAGATTGCTGCCTCCTTATTGTGTGCCAAGTTTCTTGATTTTTAGGTTCCATTTCCCTCATTTGTCTTGTAGTTTTCATTTTTTCTTTTGGCTTCTACCATGGGCTGTCTTGATTTGGCTCCTTTGCGTTGAGGGTGGATTGTACATATTTCCATTTGCTTTAGACTTGATTTGGTGCTCTCAAAGTGGACTTGTGAGACATTATACTATTTTTAAAAGAAGAGTGCTGACCTTGTTTTGTCTTGAGAGCCATTTTACTGTGAGTTTTGAGCCATTTTTCCTTGCATGCTTTGAGTGCAACCGTGAGTGTGATGCTGTTTTGTGGCTGCTATTTGGACCGTGTGTATCCACCATTTCCTACCAGTTTTGTGTGTTAGCTTTGTTGTTGTTTGCTTTGTTAACATGTCTACAGGTTCAAGCCGTGTTTCCTCCAATGGAGCTAGTCATCACGAAAGTGCTTCTAGCAAATTTGATTTGATGAAGGCTTTTCAACAAATGCAACATCAACTTGACTCCATTAGTAAACGGTTGGACAAGGATGCGAAAGCAAAAGGGGATCAACCTCATGGTCATGATCATGGTTCCTACAAGAAGAAGCAAGAAGCTAGAACCGTAAATGTATACCTTCCCTCGCCAAAGAAGCATCAAGAAGATAAAGCTATGGACCATGGCCTTACACTACCAAAGTTGAACTTGCCTACTTTCAAAGGGGAAGCCGAGCCATCTATTTTTCTAGATTGGATAGTTAAAGTAGACCAAATTTTTGATTTATATAGTGTAAATGGACCTTTGCGTGTAAAGTTAGCTTGTTTAGCTTTAGAGGGATACGCCAAACAATGGCTAAATAGGAGATACTTAACCATGGCCTCACCCGCGAGTACATGGAACATTGCAGGGACATTTTGTACCTCCATACTACCATAGGGACCTCTTGATTAAGCTCCAACGGCTTACTCAAGGTAGACGAAGTGTGGAGGAGTATGCTCGCGAGCTCAAAGTGCTCCTATATCATACTAACACTAAAGAAAATGATCATGCAAAAATAGTTAGATTTATTAGTGGACTCAATAGAAACATCCAAGATGTTTTGAAACTCCATGATGATGAGACTTTAGATGAAGTGGTTCATAGGGCCATGAAAGTTGAGAAGAAACTCTTGCAAAAAGAGGCTTTTCACAACAAAATTTCAAAAGATGTTTTCTACAAATCTTCATCATCAAAGGATAAAGCCAAGAATGTTTCTAAGGAACCCACTAACAAATCTTGTCCTCATTCTTCTTTTAACCATTCTTCTTCTAACCATTCCTCCTCCCCATCTACATCTCCTTCTAGACCTAGCCATATTAAGTGTTTTAAATGTTTAGGGCATGGTCATATAGCATCGTCTTGTCCTAATAAAAGGGTAGTGTGCATTAGGGAAGAAGAAGTTGTCATTAATGAGTCTACCTCTTCCTCACCTACACACACTTATAGCTCTTCTTCCTCACCAAGTGAAGAAAAAGAGAAGGTTATGCTTCATTGTTTAAATAAGGACATTCAAGATAACCAAGAGGAGAGAGTAAAAGAAGAACATGAGAGGAAAGAAAAAGAGGAGAAAGCAAACAAAGAAAAAGAAGAAATTGTGAGAGAAAAGGAGAAGGCAAATGTCCTAATCACAAAGAAAGTGTTATTGCAGGCACCTTCCCCTCCCATCATTCAACTGGATCCAAGCTATGACAGGGGAGTTTTTCCATCCTTCCACTTTTCTCCAAATATTAAGCTTTCTTCTTTTCCTAAAAACTTTTGTGAAAATATCCCATCTTTCTCATCTCTTATTACCACTTCTTCACACACCATTTCCAACCCATATCTTGATTTAATGTATTCTTTTTTACACTTAACTCAAGACAAAAATAAAAGTTTTTCTAAAAAAGGATTTTTAGTTTTCGTTAAAAAAATAAATCAAATTTCAAAGACCCATTCTTTCAATTTTCCTTTTCCATATACATTGTTTGGTAAACATCAATTTATTGACAAAATGTTTGATGTTTTTTGTAGGTTAACATTTGATCCAGGAGGAGTTCCTTTGGTTTATACACGAAATAAGTCACTAATCTCTCTTTGTTGCAGGTTTTTCAAGATTCGAGGTCGAATCCTCTCCAAACTGGGGGGATGATATGATCATAGATGGGGCAACAATAAAGAGTTTTCAAAGTGACAACAAGCATAAAAAGAGTAGAATAGATTTCATAGGCTTGTATTTGCCTCTTTGTTTCTTTTCGTTAGTTCTAGTTGAATAAACGCTTATAAACCTTTCTTTTCGTTTAAGCACAAGCAATGTGGGACTTTCCATGGCTTGGTCTTAAAAGAAAAGAAGAGAAAGAAGGCGTCTTAGCTTGTAGCGCAAGGTAGCATAGCTAGCTTTTATGTTTTGAACTATTGGAGAACTAGGTTCCTTATAAACCCTTTGGAGTGGAGAGAATTGAGCAATGTGGGACTCAAAAGTCCCTAGAGGAACTGCAGCAGCTGCTGGATGACCTCCACACTCATAAGTCCCACATCTCTTAGATCTTGCATCCTATCTCACTCCAAAGGTTATATAAGAAGGCTTAGGGGTCTCCTTTTTGTACCTTACCTTGAATCAATTGAATTTTGAGTTGATTGAACTTTTGCAATCTTCTTTGAGATAGTATTCTGTCTCCAAAGTCCCTATTTTGGGCATACCTTATCTTGCTCAAGCAAGTGGCGGTCCTCCTTTGATGCTTATCTTGGAGCTTCCTTCAAGTGGCGCATCTTCAAATCATAAGTTTCCTCTTCCTTAATCTCTTCCATTTTTAATTTCTTTCCCATTCTCTTAAATGTCATTTAGTATATTCTCTCTAGGTATGCACTTCCCCATCATGCATCAAGATTAAGCCATCTTCTTTTATCTAAAGTAGGAGGTTAATGTTATTTACTTGTAGAATTTTGCAATCAAATATGAATCAAATGTGATGTGTTTCTTAATTATTAGATTACTTTCGCTAATTGAAGAACTGAGGTTAAAGCAAGATGAATGAAAACTTGGTTTAATTGTTGCTTGTTGTCTTGTAGGGTTAAGTTATTATTTCATTGGGTTGGGGTATAGTTGTCTTGAGTTTTATTATAGTTGGAGTATTTTCACTAAGCCTGATAATGAGAATAATTATGTTTATGTGTGTTGACCTTAAATTCCTAAGTTTAGAGTGTTAAGAGGCATGTTTTAACCATTGGAGTGGGTAACCTACTAGTTGTGGGTAGTTGGAGTCATGTAATGGGAATGGTTTTAATGTAGAATCTCTAGTTTCATGTAGGACCTAGTCTAGTGTCTATTTTGTGTAGCTCTCGGGTGTAAAAGTGTTGCCTAAAGGAGGAACTATGACTGAGAGAGAATTAGGTGCATTATTTTTAGGCTGAACCGTGAATTAGGTAGAGGTTTAAGGTTAGATTACAACAACTAGTAAGGGGGCTCTAGTAAAAAATTAATTCAATTTAGGGGAAAGTTAGAAAGTTAAATCAATTGTTATGGGACCACAATATCAATTGTCCTTTGAACAACATAGTTCAAAGCTTTTCTAATGTATTATTCCTACAAATCTTAACAAGTACCATGTTGTTGGAACTTTGATTCACCACTTAAAGTTGAAGACTTTGTCTTTATTTGGAGTATTATAAGAAGTTTCTAGTAGGAAAAAGTTAACTAGGCCAAGGGAACTGTAACTTGATAACCCTAATGAAAGTAAACTAAAACATAACCTAGTCTTAGAGTGATGTCTGTTTTGGTATATTCTTCGATATATAGTGTAGTATTTACACATCCTTAAAAGTAATTGTAAAACTCATTAGGATTTGTACAACTCATTTTCTATATGAACCTCCTTTTGTGATTTAAAATTTTCATCCTTTGAATTGTCATAAAAACATGGCCGAAGTTCCCAACTACCATGGATGGGTGTATTATTGTTATTATAGCAGCAGGAGAGGTTTGAAGAAAACTTTTGTCGAAGAAGTTGAAGAGTTTTTTCGAACGGCTCGACAATATAAATATTATGCTCTTGATAGAGAGATTAGATGCTCATGCATCAAGTATGAATGTAAAAGAATTTTGAAAGATGAAGTGCTAAAAGTTCACCTATACTAAAAGTGGTTCATGCCAAATTGCAAGATTTAGACATTTCATGGTGAAGAAATTTCCTCTACCTCAACTACTTGTGAAAATTGGCAGGCGACAAGTTCGAACACTTTTGTACAGATCTCTGAAATGGATCACTTTATGCATATGTAAGAGATGGTCAATAATGCTCTTAGTCGACATGTTGAATAGTAACAAGTCGTTTAGAGTCTCTAAATGAAGGCACTCAGGGTTTTGCATTTTATTGGCAAAAGCAAATGAGTCTGTATTTGAAGGGTCAACAAAGTTAAAACTGTCTATGTGCATGTAACACCCCAAAAATTCAGGGTGTCACGGATTACTAAAAAATCGGTAAATTTCAAAACTTTATCATAGCACTCGAAAACATATTTTTCAAAAATCTTAAAATTTAAACATGAATAATTTATTCAAAACATAATAGTTCCAGAATCCTCATCCAATTACATTATTCATAATTAATGAAAATAACGAAGGAAATATAGAAGTCCAATTACATTGTCTCAAAGTTCAAACGCAACAACCTTAAAAGAAAATCTGAAGTCTGTCACCCGTCATCTCTCGAATCTTTCATGTTTCAATAACATCTGTAACATCATTTCCTCAAGTATAATTATTAAAACCTCGACAAGTGTACCGAATTGTATCAAGTAATAATAAATGGTAAGACCAAGTATCATTTCCCAAGAGACTCACGACACTAAATAGTCATGTAATTACTTAACTAATTAAGACTTTGAAGAACAATATAGGGTTTTTAAATGTAAAACAAGAAAGTAAATGTGAATGCAGTTTTTGATCAATTGAAGAGAAACGCAAAAGTGAATGATGATGTTGGTATTATGAGATGAAGATGTTGTTTGGGTTTAGATTTCACCTAATCACTCTCATGCATATAAGAATTATTCTTCATTATTAATTGTCAATGTTACTTTCTAAATTACTTAGAACCCGATGTCTCGGCGAAAGAAGCCTATTCTTAATTACTATACCACAATGTCTTGCATCCCAAATAATTAATTTTGCATTACGAACGGAAGCTTAAGACAACCAAGCGTTCTATCCTTATGTCTAGGAAATAGTTCCCTTGGGAGAAATTCCCCAGTTCTAGATTTCTAGGTATTTGTCAATAACAAAGAAAACTAAAAATCATGGCATGAATGAGTTAAACATAACAAGCATAGAGCAGAGGAGAATAACCCTTACAATTAATGAAAGAAGCATATATAAATAGGAATAAATTAAAATACATGAGAGCTTAGAGGTTACATCTTCCCCAACAAAAAATGAATTTAGTTCCCCTTTGTCATTGAGAAACTAGATGTACAATGAAATGAGAATGAAAGATAAACCCTAAAAACCGAAAAGGAGAGCTTCTGCATCCAATGCTAGAGAGCTGAAAAAGTCTAAATTTGCGTCCCTTCTGTCAAAAGATACCCCCTCTAGGACGTGCAAGTCCTTATATACAACTGAATTGGATTATGTGCCAATGTCACCAGCGCAAAGCGCCCTTACTTAGGGCGCCCAAGCGAGCTTGCGAGAGAAGTGATGCTCAGTGCCCCAAGAAGGGCGCCCAAGCGTGAAACGGTACTCGAAGACTGGCGCTCAGCGTCCATGAAAGGGCGCTCAAGCGTGGGTACGAGACATCCTATGCTGAGGGCCCCAGAAAAGGACACCCAGGCATGGGTGCGAGACATCCTACGTTGAAGGCCCCATAAAAGGGCGCCCAAGCATCCTACGATCTTTTGCAACCTTCTCTTCTAGTGCTCTTTCTATCCTTTCTAGGTTCCAACTTCTTGATATTTTAACTCCTCTTTCATCCCAATTTCCTACAAAATCAAGGAAATTTAGTGATAAAATCCTCAAGTATAACCTAACTCTCTTATTGACAAAAATAAGCTTAAAGCAAGAGAATAAGCAAGTTTCTAAGTCAAAAAGGGTTCATTTATCATCAAAATTGAATCCAAAATAATGGTGAAATCTATCGTTATCACAACTCCAAACTTGAAACTTTGCTTGTCCTCAAGCAAAACAAAACCTGGCTTAACAACATAGCCAAACTACAATGGTCTATCACACCAAAAAGAATTTTTTTTTCTAGGAAATGTATATCACTCATGTCTGCTCCTCATAGAAAGATCAGTCAAGACATAACAATGCTTTAACCAATCAAGCTCAACTATGGTGCTCACTTAATCAAAACATACACAATAGATGCCAACTTCATTAACAATTAACAACCAAGCAAGAATGTTATCATAAAGTGCATGGAACAATTCCTCACCCAGGATAGTGTTTCACTCTAACTCAAAGGTGTATAGTGAGGGGCCACTCTTACACTCTACTATCACAATGTCACATAAATCAACTTTGCCTTTCATTTAAACACATCAAACACACTTACAAGCAATTTATCATCACAAGGACTTTTTCTAGGCTTTAACATGGCAGACTAAGAAGAAAATTGATTTTTCTAGACAACAAAATTCCTTGAGTTAAGAGAGTGAACAATTTACTTCATGATACAACATTAATCTTTCTTTATCCTTTTATGTGAGAAACCAATCTTGAACTCATTCTCAACTTTAATTGCATTAACCTTAACCTTTTCTTTTCTTTCTTTTCTTCTCTTTTCATTTTCTTTTGCTCAATGCTCTTTAAAGATTTTCACAAAGTTCTATCCGGTTTCCCACAACCCCAAACTTGAACCATTCTCCATTACCACATAAACATACTCTACTCAACTCAAGGCAAGGATTTCAAAAAGGTTTTTTATATTTAGGCTCAACGTTCAAAGGGTAGAACAACATTGTTCTTTATTGGGTTCACATATTGGCATTGACTTATATGGAGAAGAAAAACATGGCCTTGATCATGTGTAACAAGCAAACAAGTGGTTCAATCATAAAAACTCAGGCAAAATCAATCATGCTTCCAAAGCAATAACACTCAATCAATCAAAAACTCTGGAGTACAACCTCTCACAGGTTAACTCAAGTTCCACAATTTGATAAACATCCTGTCCAGCATATTAATCACATTAAAATTATGCATCTGTTTTTAACACAACTATGAGAAACCACCATCTATGCTTCCAAGCTAAAGCAATCATTAACTCAACCATGAATCTCAAAACAATAGAGCAAGCACAAGACACTATTACTCATCACAAAACAATTCATCACCAAACACCACACCATTGCAGCACATTTATTTAGTTAGCCAAGTACATAGTTCAAACTGAAAACAAAATCAACAAAGTAAAGAAAAGAAAAGAAAAGAAAAATCCTGATCTAGCAGCATCCATCAGTAGATGCTATCATCTAAATCCTTTGGTCTCGGACTTGCCAGTGCTATGAAGTCCGGAAAAGCAACATCCTAGCATCCTTCACTAGATGCTATCATCTGACTCATTATCCTCTACTATCATTTGAGCCTTCATCATCTTCTTCGTCCTCTTCATCTTCTCCATCATATTCCTCATCCTCATCATTATCATCCTCCTTCATGGTTGCAGCTCCAGATGCTCCAACTCCTCCACTAGCTTGCGCCGGATTAGTAAGCCATGCAACACGGGCCATGAAAGCATCCTGAGACGAGCTGGCGCTTAGGGAAGGCAGATGTCAGGGTCATTAGTAACGCCTGCTCGCCTCTGTAAAGTGCCTCCATCCTGGACTACATTAGAGACATATACATGTCTTCCATATGAAAAGGGGCAACATCCTCAGCCTGATCCTACTAAGCTGCTTGTGGTTGTCTCTTGTGAGCCCTAGGAGGCTGAGGTCCTGGCACTGACACTCGCTCCTCATCTAGCATACAATACTGGTATAATAAGAGGCGTCAATCTCCTTCCTAGGTCGCACAAAGGGTGGAAAGGAAGTGTTCACACCTTCCAGCTTAGAAAGGTGTGTGATGAGAGATGAATGCCCTAGAGGAGACTTGTTGCTTATAGCGTGGGCACATTGTCTAATCTCATTTTCTATGACATGCCCCACATTGATGTTTAATCCTCTGAGCACACAATAGAGGAAGACGACTCTATGTGTCATAATGTCTGACACATGAGAGCATGGTTGGATGTTGGCATGTGTAAATGCCATCCAATACTTTTCCAGGGGGGTTAAGAAAGATCTCCTGAAGTGAATAGGCAAATCCTGCCTATTCCTTTGAAAGTGCCCCCCTGCATGCATAAAGGCCCTTCCACTTCTTCATAATTTATTTCCTCTTCAATTGCAAAAGCAAATTGGCGTTGTTCCCCTGTTCATACACTACCCAAGAAAGAATTTATGGTGGCAGCATCATAAGGGATCCTCTTTCCCCTTACATAACTGGTATACATTTCATGGTTTCCACCAAAGGACCTTGCATTTGTATAAAATTCTTTTACCACTACTATGTTGGCAAGTGCAAGGTAGGAACCCAGCTGCTCCCATTGTCTTCTCCCTAGCTCCCTCTCAAATTGTAGAGCCATGAAATGAATCAACCCCACCTTCCTCTCCATTAGCAGTCTTTGTTCTGAACTGTCTCAAAGTGCCTTTCATGATTGCGTGAAAGGAACTTGTTGAAGTATGCCTGCTCTCTCCTCTGTTTCCATTTATCTATTTTGTTGGCAACGATCTTGATACGTTGGAACCATATGTGGATGCCATATCTGCACCAAAAAGATACACAACATCCATACTAATGAGCAATCCAAATAACAGTCAAATCAATAACATACTCATTATAAGTTACAAATATGCTCTCTCATGTTCTCAACACAGTTCACACTCTCAACAACAAACATCCGACATATCCATCTTAAAATTAAAACACAAACCAAGCATCAACCACTTCTCGCCAGCGCTGAGGGCTGTTACCAATGAGGAGCATTGGTACGTTGAAGATAAAAGATTTTGATGATGCTGCAAGTAATAAAACTCGAAGAATCAAGTCATAATTGTTTTAAAAGCACTTTAGTAGTTTGAAAATGTATTAGGAAAAAGTTTAAGCATGTGTAACTTAGAAATTTTGTATATCTAAAGAAGTTGCGTATATAATCGATTATGAGATAGAATAATCAATTATCTTGAGCTGTCTTGAATAACCATTTTTGCTCTAGAATAATCGATTATCACTGGTCCTGATGAGAACTGCTCAAGTCCCTAGAATAATCGATTGTTCTTCAGAATAATCGATTATCACTTTTTGAAAATACCTATAATGGACTTAAATAATGGATTATCACTAACAATAATCGACTATCACTGACAGTTGTAATCTGACTTTTCACTTCAGACCAGTTGTCTATATATAGTCGTTTTTAAAACCCTTAGAGGGTTAACTCTAAGCTTTTTGAGAATATAGTGTGATCTGAGGAAGTTTCAAAAAGCTAGTTCATTGCATTACCTGGTCTCGTGAATAGGAGAAGCTCGCGCTTTGTGGATCAAAGGTCAGAGCGGTTCTCTTCGAGTTGGCACCGCTGCAGTTCTTCCAGTTCATTGGTCGAAGGAAGACTGTTTATGCACTGTTCCGGTTCGTTGGTCGAAGGAAAGTGTAGTTTGATCGCTTCCGATTCGTTGGTCGAAGAAGCACCCTTCCGATTCGTTCGTCGAAGAAAGGATTTATCTTAGTGTTTCATTCACTCTATTGTAAATCTGTGAAACTCATTTTAGTGAAAACGTTAATCACTTTTTATAGTGATTAACAACTAGACGTAGAATCTTTTGATTCGAATCAGGATAAAAATTCTCTGTTGAATTTTTTACTCCCTACACTCTTTACATTTTCCGCACATCAATGTCCAATAAAATTTCTCTAAAAAACTAATTTTATAAAAACAGACCATCTTAACTTAAGTTATGACCGAACACGCTTTCCGCTTACTTTATTCCGCTGCGCGACTCTACGATACCGGTTGTCATGATACCAACAAGGGCTACTCAGGGGCCCTCAGCGTCACCTGAACACAACCAGAAACAACAGCAGATCAAGAAATCAGAGCATAGGCAGATTCCCCCGCACTGAGCGCCACTGAGGGGGCCCTTAGCGTCAGACCAGAAATCAAAATCACGGCCTTTGCTGGCCAAATGCCTCACGCCCGTAGTTTAAATAGTGTTATATTGATGAGTCAATATTTTCTTGACTTCACTTAGCTTATTGTACCGGATTTAATTAGATAATTGTGTTTGAATGTCCAGTATTTTCCCATTTTTGCTAATTGTGTTTAATTTGACCAGAAATTCTTATTTTAATTAATTTGAATTATCTGAGGCTAATTGTTTGCATTATTAATTGCAGGGAAATTTTGGATAATATTTTGGGACATTTGGAGAGTTGTCACAGAATTCAAGACTCTCCACAAAAGAAGTGTGCACAAGAAGGAGGACACTATGGTGATTTTACTCTTTGGGATTATGAGAAAGGGGTGCTTCATTACTGGAAAAAGGATGACATCCAGTAAAGCACGTGAAGGAGGTGAGCAATGTTAATCAAAGGCTGGACTTCACGCTCCTACTGCTGGCACAAGGTTACATTTTTTATTTGAAATTAAAAAAAAAAACAACATGTCCAGCAAATTGAAGTGGTGTCACGGCCCAACAAATTAAAAAGCACCACGGTCCAGCAGCAAAAAGGGGAGGGTCCAACAGGCCTTCACGCTGCAGCTGCTGATTCACTTGGTGCTTGGAGAGGTGCAACCCATGAGCACAAAAGGAGAGTCCAACATAGACAGGTGGTGCTGGACCTAGCCTAAGGGCACGCTGGATTGAATTTGTTCAGGAGATAATTGAGAGCGTCCACATGGATGGGGACAATTAATATGAAGTAGGGCAGTCGCCACGGAGGGAGGTATTATTATATTCTGAATTGAAAGCACACAGAGGAGAGGAAGGAGGGCTACGACTGAAGGAGTTGCGTCTAGCAGGGAATGAATTTTTATCATTTTACTTTGCTTCGAAAAAGAAGGATACATTGGTTCATTATTTTGTGTCTTTCCATGTTTATTATTCGATTTTCTTTATTTTGAATACAATCAGTTGCTCACTTTTTCTTAATTCAATCGTTGCTTTTTAATTCACGAAAGATGCATTTATGCTTTAGTAATTTCATGTCCAAGCTGTAGTGTGCTTATGCTGAACGTTGTTTTTTTTTATTCACATCAAAGCGTTTCTTATTTCTATATTGCATTTTAGTTGATTCACACCAAGGGGAATTGAGATTCGTTCTTGCTGCACGTCGCTTGCTTCCAACGTTGATTTCTATTAGAATGAAGAGCACATTTCATTTTCTTACATTTAGTAAAAGGGACGTTTTGGGAGAGGAATTTGCATTCAATTTGAAGGTGTGCTTGTCACGACTGGAAAGAGGCACACAATGCTGGATGGGAATAAAAGGGACCAGCCGCCACGCATCGAGGAACACTCATTACCTTTAATTTATGGGGACACATGTTACGACCTAGAGGAAGCACAGACAACGAGAAGTAATTTTATTTTCTTTCTTTGGGAGCACACGTATTGCTGGAAGAGAAGCGGTGTTCCAAAATCAACATTTCAAGGCTTTTCAATTTGAGAAACAGTGCAACAGCTCACTTCCATTCTCGGTTTGCTGGTCATTCAGAAGCTCATTTCTTTTCTTTGTTGGAGCGGTAGACACGGTTTTCGTTTTATTAGATTCACTCTTGGACCGAGAAGGATTTATATACTTGACATGTTAGCTCACTCATTTTGTTTTATTGCACTGTTAACGCGTTTTCTTTTACGTGTTGCTCCGTAATGAAATATCATTCTATTTTTTTAGCTTAAGCGTAGCAACTTTTTTTTTAGTCCTGCACAATGTGCATTACAAGGTTTTAGCTTGCATTTTCATTTTATTTTACTGTTCACGCACCTTAGCATTGAATGTTTTATTCCGGTGTTTTCGTTCATTTTAATGTTGTCTATTCTGTTCGGTTGTGATAATTCATTGTAATGTTAGCTTAACTAAGTTGGGTTGGTCATTAGCGATATTACATTGTTTCTTTGAGATTTCCTGAACTGTTCTTGTGTTTATTCTCTCTACCTGACATTCTATGAAATCTGATTGTGTTCTTGTAGTAGGTATACGCTTAGTTGCCTAATTGGTGATTGCATCTTCGCTTAGTTGATCAATCTGTATAAAAAACATTGGATGGAATGGATGTATTGTGATCGCTTAGTTCGCGATTATGATAGCATGATTGGTCTTTCCTTAGTTGATTCATTCATGTTAGATTAGAGGTTAGAGTACTTTATTAATGAGACTCTTGCACTTTAACTGTCATGCCACTACTCTAATTTGGCTCATTATTCAATCTGTTTTATGCTTTCGATTGGGCATACGCTTAGTTGCCTAATTGGTGTTTAATCTTCACTTAGTTGATTAGAATGTATAGTGCAGGACTGATTGGATTTGTTCATTGCATTCGCTTAGTTTGCAGTTTTGAAGACCGAATTAGCCTCGCTTAGTTGGGTGATTCGTGTTGGATTTGGATAAGAGTAGTGTGTAATTGTTGTTCATCTGTGATTGGAAGCATAGTAATTGAGTTACTGACCAACCGTTTTAATTCTATGTTTACATCCGTGTTTATATCCGTGTTTTGATTTAGTTCATTTGCATTCACAAAACTCTTCACCAACCCCCTCACTACGTGTTTGCCTAATTCTCGAACCTCATTTGGTCCTTGAGAGACGACCTAAAAGTCACTTCTAGTCTATACTGCATTCTTAATGCACATCAAATTTGGTGCGGGTGCGACACTCATCATATACTCATCAATAATCCATCCCAACACAGTTTTATCAGCAGCATCAACTATATATCATGCATAGACATCAATTTCCATCAAAAATCAAAACTTTCAAGAGCAAAAATTGACAATCCAAGATGCTTACTTGAATGGAGAGCAAAACTTTTGAAAGATGCACAAAAAAGTAGTAAAATCTTGGGCTTTTCTAGACACTAGCAGCAACAACTCATAAACCACCCTAAACTTGGATGTATGGAAGCAAAGTGAGTGGAAATGGTGATTTTTGGTGGAACAATGAAAAGGGGGAAATTGAGAGAAATCTTTAATCAAGTGCTTTGTGCGGCTGGAAAATGCAAGAGTGCAAAGAGAGGCATAAGTCGCCCCCTTTAGGGTTAAAAGTGGATTGGGCCTAATGATGTTAAGCTTCAAAAAGCCCAAAAGATTATAACCCACGTCGCTGGCGCTGAGCGCCCATCAATGGGCGCTGAGCGCGATGCGGTAATTCTTTCTCCCTTCTTTTCTTGCTTTCCCTAGGCGTGCCTAAGCAGGGGCCCTCAGCTTCAACCCTTAATTTTTCAGATTTTTGCCCTTTCAAAACTTTCCACTTTCCAACTCAAGCTTAAACATCTCACACTTAAAATAATTAAAGCTCCCGATGCACATCATAATCATACATCCACAAAAACATCTCTAATGCTAACTAGATCATACCACACAACAACAAACACACCAAACATAACCAATTAAATAAAAAAATCAAAGTTTCTAAAACACTGGGTTGCCTCCCAGCAAGCGCTTATTTAACGTCACGAGCCTGACACCATTATGCTCAGTTTGAAGCTTTGATGTTGGTATTCCTCTTGCTTTCATCACACCAACTTATCTTCAGCAACTTCCTGTCCACCTTTTTGACTCTTCTAGAATATGGAGCTTCAATCTCAATAAGTCCATTCACTTTAATCTCCTTCACAACCCATAGCCTGTTCTTGTACTTGACTGGTTTGCCAGGTTTGAATTCTTCATCATCACACTCTAAGTCTTGGTGAACTATCTTCTCTTTAATCTCTTTCTTCTCTTCCTCTACCTGTGACAAGAAATAATTATTACCTCCCTTGATTGAATCAACAGCTTGTTTCAATACACTAATCTTTGACAAATTTTCATCTGTAAACTAGTTTTCTTCACTTGAATCGAATGCTCATCATTGAAGACATTGAAAGTCACCTCCTCATCTTGATCTCTCAGTGTTAACACTTTATCATCTACATCAATGACAACCTTAACTGTCTTCATAAATGGTCTTCCAATAATTAGCGGGATTTCCACACTTTCCCCCATCTCCATCACTATAAAGTCCACCGGGAATTTCAGTTTATCAATTTGAACCACTAAATCTTCCACTACACCGTAGGGTTTCTTGGTAGACCTATCCGCCATTTGTAACACCATATTTGTGGGTTTGACCTCAAGACCACCATTCTTCTTTAGCATAGATAGAGGCATTAAATTGATGCTAGCCCCTAAATCAATTAGGGCTTTCCCTACATCATAATCCCCAATAGTGCAAGAAGTAGTAAAAGTTCCCGAATCTTTGTCTTTAGGAGGAAGTGTCTTCTACAGAATAACACTACAACTACTTTGTACTTCAATTGTTTCCTCATCTAAATATTTCTTCTTTTTGAGGAACTTCTTCAAAAATTTTGCATACCCAGGGATTTTTTGCAATGTCTCAGTCAATGGAATAGTAATCCCTAATTTCTTGAAAATCTCCTTGAAACACCGTAATTGTCTCTCTTTTTCCTTTCTAGAATAATCTTTAGGGTAAGGAAGATATTTCTCAATTTTTCTCTCTTTTTTCTCGCCATCTTCTTCTTCTTTTCTTTCTCCCTTTTCTTTCTTCTTTTCCTACCTCTCAACCTCACTTTTTTTTCTTCACTTTCTTCTTCTTTTTCACTCAACTCAACTTTTTCTTTTCTCTCAATTTTTCTCTCTTCCAACCTCTCACTACTTATGCTCATAATAGCATTACACTCCTCTTTAGGGTTAACTTCAGTATTAGCCCCAAACTACTTCTCGAATTTCTCCTCCAACTTTTTAGCCAGCTGGCTAACCTGTATCTACAAATTCCTTATAGCAGCTTCAGTGCTCTTATGATTGGAGATAGACACTTGCATGAACTGTTGGAGTGTCTCTTCTAGTTTTGCAGTTCTTTCAGATAAGGAGGGTGTTTGTTGCCATTGTTGTTGTTGTGGTCTATTGAATTGCCCAGCTTGTCTTTGACCCATACTTGGGTGAGGTTTCCATCCTTGGTTGTAATTACCTGGACGAAACTGATTACCTTGAACCATGAACTTGACTTCCTTTTGGGTATCTTCTGGCATAGCACATTGACCATTAATATGATCTCCACCACATAACTCACAAAGTTGCTGTTGAACTTGAGAAACATTCTGCAACTCCTTTGGCAATTGAGAGATTTTCTTCATCAAAGTTTCTAGTTGTTGAGTCATAATCTTGTTTTGTGCCAACAGAGCATCTTGAGATTGTAGTTGTAGAACTCCTTTCTGTTGAAGTTGAGTTCTTTCACTGTGCATCTCATTATCGTTGGTAGCCATATTTTAAATAAACTCATAAGCTTCCTCTAGAGTCTTGCACTTGATATTACCTCCAATTGAGGCATCCAACATCAATTTAGTCTATGAGCTTAGACCTCCAAGGAATAGAATAACTACTTAGGATCATCAAAGCCATGTGTGGGTGTTTGCCTCAATAAACCTTTGAATCGATCCCATGCTTGACCTAATGTTTCATCCATGCCCTACTTGAAAGAAGAAATTTATTGTTTACCTTTGTTCACTTTGATTGTGGGAAATATATATGTTCAGAAATTTTGCAACCACTACTTCCCACTCAGTAAAATTGTTCTCTGGAAAAGAGTTCAACCACATCTTAGCATTGCCTCCCTAAGAGAAAGGGAACAAGCTAAGTCTAATAGCTTCATCTGACACGCCATTGATCTTCACAATATTGCATATCTCACTGAATGTGATCCAATGCTCATATGGATTTTCATGTGATAATCCATTGAATTGGTTGTTCTTCACCAATAGAATTAAAGCATGCTTCATCTCCATATTTTCAACATTAACCCTCGACCTTGCAATGATATTAAAATGGTGAGGGCCAATAACTATTGCATAATCTACCAAGGTACATCTACCATTCTGCTCTTCAGCCATATTTTTGTTTCCTGGTCAATCTTTGAGGTGAAGGTCGTTGAAGAGTCTTAGGAGAAGAGAAAAGTTCTCTCGACGTCCTGTTCCTCCTTTTTCTTGTGCAATTGTCCAGATTTATAAGAAGAGGTTCAGAAACTTTCGTGCTTTTAGTCCGAATTGTACCCTGCATACACTAGAGAAAAAAACACTAGAGCACCCAATTAGCACCAATAGATAAAAACAAAAATTAGAAACAAAAAATAAAGATAAAGTCTAATCGGTTAAGAATCACACAAAAGTATAGTTTAAACCACGAGTCTCCGGAACGGTGCCAAAAACTTGTTAAAACCTCGGCAAGTATACCAAATCATATTAAGTAATAATAAATGGTAAGACCAAGTATCGTTTCCCTAAGAAACTCATGACACTAAACAATCATGTAATTACTTAACTAATTAAGACTTTGAAGAACAATTTAGGGTTTTTAAATGTAAAACAAGAAAGTAAATATGAATGTAGTTTTTGATCAATTGAAGAGAAACGCAAAAGTGAATGATGATGTTGGTATTATGAGATGAAGATGTTGTTGGGGTTTAGATTTCCCCTAATCACTCTCATGCATATAAGAATTATTCTTCTTTATTAATTATCAATGTCACTTTCTAAATTACTTAAAACCCGATGTCTCGACGAAAGAAGCCTATCCTTAATTACTAGACCACAATGTCTTGCATCCATCATACTTTATAAATCATTTTATTGTAAAAGCACGAGTGAATACGAAGAAAGTTATATTGGCTACGTAAAAGCATGGAAAGAATGATGCATGTGGATTTGTAATTTGTGAATTGGTGGGACCCGCGACATTAATGGCTAGTAAGAGAGAGACTTTTTATTTGTTCAAGTGGCGCCACTTCATGAAAAGTGAAGTTGATGTTCATTTTAATATGAAGCAACGTGAATTGAGAGGAAAAAGAGGGAGGGGTGCGCTTAGAAGAAAGAAAAGAATGTGTATATGTTAATTAACTTTTGATGGTGTTGACCTTTATTAGAAATTGGATGGAAATGTTTTTATACGAGAATGAACAGGTGACTGAGGTTACAATGATTAATTAAAATAATAAATGATTTATTAATTTTGGATTGGTATGGAATGTTATTTATTTATTTTATTTATTTTATTTATTTATTTTATTGTTTGAGTAGAACTTGTGAGAAGTTCATATTCAATATATTGAGTTTCGAATGAACTTTAGATAATGATGAATGAATAGTGTTAGACAGAGAATGAAAATAGTTGTTATACTTAAGTATATGATGAACTTTGACTGATGAATGGAATGAGTGAGTGTTGAAGTTGTACTTGAGTGTAACTAATTATTTTCACTATGGAGTTATGGTACTGTGGAGGCTCATGGTGTTATTGATGATGAAGGATTCATGATGAGGTTATTTCTAATGGAGGTACATGTGATGATGATTCGTAGTGGCAGACAATGTAATAGGGTTTATTTTATTTCGTTTTTATTTTATTAATTTTAGTCATATATAAGTGGATTTTCGCGATAGTATTGTGATTTTAAAAATTTTAAATTTTTCTCGTAATCGGAACATCTAAAAAATCGGAATGTTACAACAGCCAAGGCAAAAGGGTTGACGAAAAATAAAATAGAAAATAAAGGAAAAATCACTCTACTGCCTCGGTTCATCCCAAAACTAAGACAAAAAACCCCTATATTGCCTCAGTTCAAAGGAAACCGAGGCATAAAGTCTGACAAAAAAAAGAAAAAGAAAACACTTTACTGCCTTGGTTCAAAAAAAACAGGCAAAAGGCTAGCCTCTTTTTGTCTCAGTTCATAACTGAGGCAAAAATAACCATTGTCGTTTTCCTTTATTGCACTAGTGTAATATTAATTAATGAATAAACATAATTTTTCTAAACAATGCAATTCATTGTGGGAAACGATATCTGGATTTATTCACTTTATTATTTTTACGATTTGATACACTTACTAATTTTGTAACGAAATCAACTATCATTCAAAAACAAAAATATATTATTGTTAATAATATGACTAAGTTTAAGTTTTACATTGAATAAAAATGAGAAAATTGAATACCATACAAAAAAAATATTTATAAATTTAATATGTTAATGTTTTAGATTGAAAGTGATTTCAAATCCGTATAAGTTTGCTTTTAGTTTACATCTATGTATTCTCAACCTAATTAATCTTTCCTCGAGAAGACCTAACTGCAATGTCAAAGTCTGATACATTTCAGTGATGAATTTGAACCAAGAAAACAACAATATCATCACTGCACCAACATCACCACTACAGCAGCAAATGGTATAAGTAAATCCCAACTTCCTTTGTTGATTCAGTGGTATCATCCTCCACTTCTCTTGTAGATTGAGGGACTGTAAATAAACAAAACAATTAAAAATAACATTATTGCATGTAAAAATGTAAAGCATAGCATGAGTTAAGAAGATGTGGTTGTTCTAAATCAAAACCTTCTTTTGAAGGGATTGAAACAAAAACCGAGAACGTGCGTTCCATTTGCGTAGTTCACGCACGAGCTTCCTGTAAACGAAATGTTTTCGCTTGTTTTAGTTTAAGAACCGAATACAACTATTAAACAAAAAATGAAAAACCATATATGTAAGAATTACAAAAATATGAATCTAATTATTAAAAATCTATAATACCTTTGGTATTTCCTTGATTTGATTTTGAGATGAATCTCATCACTCTTAGAAAAATTATGTCTGTGTTTTCGTCGTCTTCATCATTGCCCATGCTGCTGGCCATTTGCCCAAACTAAATATTCAGAGATAAATGTGTCTTTGGAGAAATTTGGATGACTTAGGTTGAGAAAACTCTCTGAATATCCTTCTTATATAGTTGGGAAACAGGAAATGAATGGTCAATCAAAAAGATTAACATTAATTAATTTTTTCAAAGTTTTCTTTTTAATTTATTATTTAAATATATTTAATATAAAAATTAATTAAAGCGTTTAATTAACAATTAAATAATGTCATTAATGTAATATATTAATGCATGCGCTATATTATTTATGTGATATCATTAAATATATTGGATGAAATTAATGTATATATTAATGAAACATAAATAACCATAATTTATGTATTTAATTATTTGTTTGATATATTAATATATTCATTAATTTTATGCATTAGATAATTAATATATAAAACCTTATCGTTATGAAATTAATACATCATTAATATATTAATGTAATAATACCATAACTCATGTATTTATTATTTGTCTAATATATTAATAAATGTATTAATATAATGTGTTATATAATCCATACTATAAAATTTTAGTTTGTACTGCCAGTGGAAACCAGGTTCCAACATTGGGGATCTTTAGATTGTACAAATACTTTAAATGTGGATTTCTAATTGATTTTCCTTCTTTACATTACTTTTGATCTCTCTCTGTCAAATAACAATATCATATGGGGTTTATTATTGCACTAAACTATTTAGTTACACTTAATGAAAATCAAACTTGAGATAAGCTTATCATTTCAAAATTTTCATAAAATGATGGTAAGACCTCAATATAGTCATAATGGTGGAAAATATCAAAATATCTAGAAGCTAACAAAATCATTATAACACTCCTACTTACATCTATTAGAAGTTGTTTGCGTTGCCTTCATTAGGGAAATGTATCATTGTATTATTGGGAAAAACTCTTACTTCAGCAACATATTTAATAAATCAAACTACCATAAGTTTTATTGAGTTTGGTACACTTTTTCAAATCTGTTTTATTTACAATCATTCCAGTAGTTTATATTTACAAGCATGGTTTCTAAGATTTACAAAATCTATGATTGGATTTGGATATCATCAAAACAATTCAAACCATGCTTTACTTTTCACAAGATAAATAAATTGTACTCGTTGTAGATGTAGATTATATGGTTGTTAAAATTGATAAACTAAAATATCAAAAACTTATAAGGAGCTCAATGATATTATCACACACAAGTCTAGACCTTCAATGTAATTGGTCAATTTTTAGGTACTTAAAATCAATATCTAGAAAAGATTATAGATAAAATAATACAAATTTTAAATGAGTAGATATTTATATTGATGTGGATGGAAGATAAATGTTCATCCACTGCTTATTTTATATTTGTTGATGGTAATCTTGATACACAGACAATCAAAAACAAACAAAAATGAAAAATGAAATGAAAGAGAAAAAACTATATACAGCGAAACAAATACTTGATGTTCCACACCTTTTTCTTTCATGAAATGTATCTCAACAACTATAGCTAAATAAAAAATAACGTGTCATCCTAACACTTCATAAATGTTAAGCGAAAAAATACTATAAAAAAATATTAAAACAAATGTTAACATTAAATTATAACTTACTTAAATAAAATATAATGGACATTTTATCATTTTGTTTGAATATTTTAATTATCTTATGTATATTAGTAAAAGAGAATAAAGAGGAATAGTGGATAGTTATAATTGTTTATTCTTCCTTCTTTGTTTTCAATATATTAATAAAGAGGAAAGAGATCTGAAATAGTGAGGACCACATTTCATTAGGGTGGGGTTGGTTAGAATTTAAACATATATATTACCCAATTCATTGAAAAATTATGTTTCTGCATTTGTTTTTTTAAACACAATTCAATCTGTGCAGCACTAGTAAAAAAAATTGTTTATTAACGCGGCATATACGCTTCGGTTTTATAAAAACCGAAGTATATAAAAACGCGGTGGCATTTCTATAGTAATAGCGAAGTTATATGCTTTGGTTCCTTGACAACCGAAGCAGAAAGGATCTATTGTCTCGGTTATAAGAGCAACCGAGGCATAATAACCTGTAGAATTCACCTATTTTTCTGCAAGTCAGACGACACCCTTTTTGGAAGAGACCTACTACCTCAGTTGAGAGGGAAACTAAGGCATAAGAAATCCCTAACAACTGCTTTTTGAACATTCTATCAACCCCTATTGCCTCAGTTTCTTTAGACCTGTTGTCAAAAGTGCATTATGCTTCGGTTATACCGCCAACCGAGGCGTATAAGTTGAAAGTAATTTCAAAATTGTCATTTTCTTTTTTATTTTGATTTTTCTCTGAGCACCTTAGGCATCAGTTGTACTAATAACCAAGGCAATAAGGGGTCTATTGCCTCGGTTATTGGAAGAACCGAGGTAGTATGACTTAACTCCAGATACGTAAAAAATCTTAACCTACGTTGTTCATTCTCTTCCTCGCATATCCTCTTCGTCTTGTGTTCTTCTTCTTCTTTCTTGCGTTCGTCTTCTTCTTCCTCGCACAAGAACCGTTCTTCATCATTTTCTAACCATTCTTCCTTTCTCGTAAACAACCAAAGAACAACGATGGCACTATGATGGCAGCGAAAGAACGACGACGATGCGACTAGGGTGTGGCGAGGGCACCACGAGGGCGTAGTTGGCGGTATAGTGATAACACGACTTAGGGAAGCATTTCACTTTTCTATTTCGTTGGGATTGGCTGAGTTTCGCAAGAATGAGAGTAAACTCCTTTCTTGCGGCATAGTGAGGGCTACAGCGGCGCTGCCTCCACAAGGGTTCCATCTTCCTCGTCTTTGCGATGTTAGAAGCCGGTTTGGTAGCAATTAAAAGTGGGCTTACATTCACAGTGTGATGGTCTCCGTTCTCAGGCGGTTTCGCAACAACAGAACTCGTGATTGAATGTTTTGATTTGGGGCTTGGTAGGAACTCTTCTTCGTTTCCACAAATTTCTCCTGGTTCTGTGTTTTCGTTGCAGGGAAAGCATCATTGTAATTCAAAAATTGCAACCTTAGAGTTTTGTCAAATTGGGTTTCTGAAATTGGGAAATCTTGGGTTACCTAAAAAAAAGGAAACGAGGCGAAAAGTAAAATAAATAAAAAAGAAAAAACTCTATTGCTTCGGTTACCTAAGAACTGGGGCAAAATCCTACACTTTTTGCTTCGGTTCAGAACCGAGGCAAAAAACTTACCCCTTTTTGCCTCGCTTATATATACATCGGTTGCGGAACCATTGTCTATAGGCAAAAATAATCGTTATCGTTTCCTTTTACTACACTATTGCAAGTTGGAATAAGATAGGTAAATTAGCTCAAATTAAAAAATTTTGCTAAAATATTAAATTGTAATTTTGAAGCATCAATTTAACTTAAAAAATTAAGATAATATATCAAGTCATAATAAATTTGAGCAAACTAATTCAAGACATAAAAATAAAAAGGTTTAATTAAGTTTAAAGTTTCTCATCAATTTAATTATCTTTAGTTGAGTGGTTCTTAAATTAGTAGTCAGCGATGATCTTCATTAACTACAAAAAGTTTTTATATTAACACTAAACCTTACATTTCCTAACACGTGAAAATTAAAAAGATAATGAGATAATGTAACAACTACATTACTCACTTAACATAAAAACTAAATGACATCAACTCAATTAAACATACACAAACTTTTTAAAAAATATTCAAATTTATGAGGAACTTGTAACTTAATTAAGTCAAATAAAAGCATAACACAATTTGTATATAAAAGATATTTTTATGTTTTATTTTTTTTGTTAGTTTATTATTATTTTTTAATTGTATTTTGGACTTAACACATATTTTTTTTATTGAGAAGCAAAGTGAATGTTAATCCCAACTTCCATGTGTTTGATTTTTTACGATGACAACACATATATGTTATTATGATAACAACAAAAATGTGTCTTTATGTTTTATAAGTGTGTTGCTAAACACATTGTTCTACATACTTACTATGATCATAAATGTGTTGCTAAACATATTGTATGCGTTGTATTAACAACTTTTGACACTTTGATCATTTTGAGAACTTTCATATTTGTTATCAGAGAGTTTAGAAAGAGATTGCAGGTGTGCCTAGTTCTCCAAGAATCAAGATTCAAAGGTTTTGAAGATTTTGAAGAATTCTTGAAGGCTAGCATTGAACGTCTATTGGCTGATCAGTTCTGCATAATTCAGGTGTATTCGTTACTGATTAATACTTTTTTTACAATCAAGAATATGGTTGTTTCCCTGTGCGTGTTGTCAGGAAGAAGAACTTGGTGTTCTTTATACTTTGAGAAGGGTCTCAAAGGGTTATTGCAAAGAAGATTGTTCTTCTACAGGGTGTGTTTGTTATATTAGATTGATGTGAGTTCGAAAGGAGATTTACATTTTGACAGTAGGTCACTATAATTCCTTGTTGTAATCTTTATAGTGGAAATTCTTTCAATTTAAGGTTGACAGAAAGAGATTGGATTGAGGTATTGAAGCCGGACCAGGATAAAAAGATTGTGTTTGTTTACTATCCTTAATCTCTTTACTACATTATTTTGATAACTGTATTGTGTGCTTTTAAAGATCATCTAAAGCTTCAAAAAAAAGTGTAAAAAGAAAAAGCGTTTGTATTGATTACCAATTCATCCCCCTCCTTGTAACAGAAACAAGCCATAACTTTTCTAACAATTGGCATGAGAGTTAGTTTTTGAAAAATAACCGATTAGTCTTTTTGTGAAATCGATTAATTGATCCTGATGGTTTGTCTTTCTTTGATCATGAGTAAGAATGAATCTGATGATGATTGTTTGAATACTATTTTTAAAGATAAATGCAGTTCTATTACTAATGGTTTTCATAAGTTTTTTAGGACACTGACTATTCAAAAATCTTTTAAGGAAAGAAAAAGTAGCATTAATATTTTGAAACCTGAAGATAAGGAAGCAGATCTGTTCGGAGAAAAGTTCACCAGATTCCTGAACATAAAGAAGACTGATATTAATCCCAAGGATGATCAAAAAATGAGTAAGTACAAAAATTTATAGTGTGTTGATCTTGGTATGATGGCAAAATCAAACACTGTTGAAGCATGTGATTAATAAGGAGAAAAACAATCAATGTGGTATCTGGACAATGGGTGTTCGAGACATATGACAGGAGATTCAACCAGGTTCATTAGTCTCTCTCAGAAGACAATTGGTCATGTTACTTATGAAGACAATAATAAAGGTAAAATCATTGGAATTGGAAAAATCCAAACACCTTCTTCATATGTAATTGAAAATGTGTTGCTTGTTGAAGGATTAAAACCTAACTTACTTAGTATAAGCCAACTTTGTGACAAAGGGCTGAAAATAACTTTTGAACCTAATTGTCTTACTTGTAATGGCTCAATAGATGAACTTTTGCTAATTGGAAAAAGGTGTAACAACATCTACATGATTGACTTTAGAAAAACATCCTTTAAATTTGTTATATGCTTGTTGTCTAAAGATTATGATGCTTGGTTGTGGAATAAGAGACTAGCTCACATTCACGTGGCAAAATTAAATAAACTTGCTTCTAGGAATCTTGTTGTTGGTTTACCAAACATAAAATATGTCTCTGATAGGCTTTGTGAGGCTTCTCAAAAGGGAAAGTAAACAAAAATATCTTTTAAAAAAAGGAGAGAAATTTCTACCACTAGACCTCTTAAACTGCTTCACATGGATTTGTGTGGTCCCTCTAGAATCAAAAGCCTTGGAGGAAATCTTTATGGATTGGTAATTGTAGATGACTACTCTAGATATACCTGGACTTTTTTTCTTGTTGTCAAAAGTGATACTTTTAGGGTATTCAAGAAGTTTGCAGCCATGATACATAATGAAAAGGATCTCAAAATCAAGTCAATTAGGAGTGATCATGGCAGGGAGTTTCAGAATGAGTGCTTTGATGATTATTGTGCTGAAATGGGGATTTCTCATAACTTCTGTGCACCCAGAACTCCTCAGCAAAATGGCATGGTTGAAAGAAAAAATAGAGCCCTGGAGGAACTTGCATGAACAATGCTGAATGAAAGGGATATGCAAAGTATTTCTGGGTAGACGCTGTCAACACTGCTTGCTATGTCCTAAATAGAATGATTATCAGACCTGTATTGAAGCTTACACCTTATGAGCTGCTCAAAGGGAGAAAAAAAACATCACACATTTGAGAATCTTCGGCAGTAAGTGTTTTGTTCTCAATAATGGTAAAGAGATCCTCGTTAAATTTTATTCAAAAGCCGATGAGGCTATCTTCATTGGTTACTCTCTTTCTAGAAAAGCTTATAGAGTATATAATAAAAGAACATTAGACTGTTCTCTAGTGTTTTGACAATCAAAGAAACAAGCCTGTGTTATACTTCCACTACAGAGGTCGAGTACATAGCAGTAAGAAGTTGTTGTGCTCAATCTCTTTGGATCAAGAGTCAACTAGTAGACTATGGCATATTTTTAAATCATACACCTTTGAAATATGATAATACAAGTGCAATAAATTTAACAAAAAATCCTATACTTCATTTCAAAACCAAGCACATTGAAATAAGGCACCATTTTATAAGGGATCACATTTTGAAAGGAGAAATCAAAATTGAATATGTGGATACCTTACATCAATGGGCAGATATTTTTACAAAGCCTTTAAATAAATAGAGATTTTATACTATAAGGAATGAACTGGGAATACTTGATCAAAACTGCATAAAATAACATTGAATATAATTGTATCTGATGAATGAGTGCAATTTGTTTTATGAGTTATCATACATTTTCTTTGCACACTCATATTCAATCGATAAATTTATCATTTCACAATTGTACTTTGTATCTGTAGTAACACTCAACAAAGTTGATAAGAATGTGATATGCAGGTCTATGACTGAACAAAATATGTCTACATAATTTTGCATTGATCTAAAATGGACTATATGTTAATCTACAAAATGTAATCAACTGCAAAAGCAGTTCCATCGATTAAAACATGTAAATGTGGTTTGAACTTTCTATTTAATAAGTCATTTACTCTAAACAACTCATTCGGATGATATATCTGCTCATGCATTATTATACTCATTGTATTATATTCGTTGTTAAATCATCTAGAGTATTTTGAATGTTGCATACATAAATCCATTAGCTTCAAGCACTAGTTATTTTACTTTGATATTTGTTTTTGAATCTAATACTTGTTTTTAAATCTGATACTTGCTTGAAACTGATTCTAAAATTAATACTCTGTCAAAATCATTACTGATAGCTCTGTCACAAAATGATAGAGGGAGTATTTAAGAAAAATAGAGCTACTGCATAATGATAGGGGGAGCATCATCTTCTAATATAAATATGTAACATTACATGATTGATGTATCTCTTAATGATATTCTCTTTCTATTTTTAAATACTTTTTTGCTAATGCCCAAAGCGAGAGAGATATTAGAAATTGAAATTTGACTTGAAATCTAATATTACTGAATATAATTGATCGAAAAATTTCTGGTTGTGTTGTACATCATGATTGTGCATCATAAAAAAAAGAAAGAGATTGTTGATAGAGGTAGCAAAGTGAATGCTAATAACAAACTCCCATGTGTTTGGTTTTTGATGATGACAACACATATATGTTACTATGATAACAACAAAAATATGTATTTATGTTTTATATGTGTGTTGCTAAACTGATTGTTTTGCATCCTTACTATGATCATAAATGTGTTCGCATCAATTGTATGCATTCTCAGGTGTTCATATGCTAAAACCACTTGCATAACGCAAATTTGAATGAAGTAATCGATTACACTAGTTTAGTAGGTCATCAGATAAATTATGCTTAAAACGGTGGCAAACTACACAAGTTTGAATCGCTTACATTAATTGTAAAATCGATTAAAACTTGTCTTTGCAAACACCTTTTGAAAATGTGCAGTGATGAGCTTTGAGAAGAAAAAGTTTTCAAAATTTTCTAAGTGTAGGACTTAACCCATTACACTGATTATGTAATCAATTAAGTCTGGTATTCTTTGAAAACTGTTTTCAAGCTAAGTCATAACTGTAAATAACTGTCATATTTTCAAATACTTTGACTTACTATTAACATGCAATCGATTACATTGTTTGTGTATTCAATTAAATCTATTGTAACATAATCTTGATATAACTCTGATAAAGCGTAACTGATTACATTATTTTCATAATTGATTAAAGTACGTCTGATATGGGAAAAACTATATAATAACATGTTGCGCAGTGTATTAACAACTTTTGACACTTTGATCATTTTAAGAATTTTCATATTTGTTATCAGAGAGTTTAGAAAGAGATTGCAGGTGCACCTAGTGCTCTAAGAATCAAGATTCAAAGGTTTTGAAGATTTTGAAGAATTCTTGAAGGCTAGCATTGAAAGTCTATTGGTTGATCACTTATGCACAATTTAGGTGTATTCGTTACTGATCAAACTTGTTTTGCAATCAAGAATATTGTTGCTTCCCTATGTGTGTTGACAGGAAGAAAACTTGGTGTTCTTGGTACTTTGAGAAGGGTCTCAAAGGGATATTGCAATGAAGAAAGTTGTTCTTTTGCAGGATGCGTTTGCTATATTAGATTGGTGAGAGTTAGAGAGGAGATTTACATTTTGACAGTGCGTCACTATAATTCCTTATTGTAAAAACTCAAAATCCTTATAGTGGAAAGTCTTTCAATCTAAAGTTGATTGAAAGAGATTGGATGTAGAGATTGAGGCTGAACCAGGACAAAAAAACTGTGTTTGTTTTCTATCCTTAATCTTTTTACTGCATTATTTTTAATTGTATTGTGTGCTTTTATAGATCATCTAAATCTTCCAAAAAAAGATTTAGAAACAAAGCGTTTTTGTTAATTACCAATTCACCTCCCTCTTAGTAAGAGAAACAAATCATAACTTTTCTTACACTTTTCCTATAAATAAAGTATTTTATGTGTATATTTTTTCGCAAGAGAAATTAATCTCATATATAGTTTTTACTATATTGACATGGAAACTGCATCATTGACTAAATAAGTTGTAAAATATAACACCTTAATTTATAGAAGTGTTTATTGTTTTCTCTTCTTTTGTGACAAGTAGTTTCCCATCCGAAATATCTCAGGATGCAATTGGAATTCCCAACTACTTCTACAATTTCTTCACAACAAACACTTCTGGCTCTTCATATATGGTTAGCAACCATTCCTACCAAGCCTATCAGTTTATTCAGCTGGTGTGCATAATGAATTTGAGTTGGGGTCTGCATTTGATCTCCTCCCTACATGCTCCAATATTTGATGCATGTCTTCCGGGCAATTGAAAGACAAGAACTCATCAACGTCATCCAATACCAAAAGAATGCAACATTAGAGATTCCAATGTACACCTATATGTCAAGTTATCATTAGTAGAAACAGAATAAATGTAAAGTCTCAACCAGTTCAGTGAAAAGTAGCAAGAAATTTAATTAAGAAAGCTACCTCCGTAGGGATTGCTCTTGAAGGAAGTCACTCTTATACATTTATTCTGCAACTAAACACAACAGAGATATCAAAAATAAGGAAAAACAAGAAGGTTAGAGCACCTTAGCTTATATGTTTTCACTCATTTTGCGTAGAAGATAAGTATCATGAAACAAATAAATTGAGATGTGAAGATAGTAGAAGTTCAAGTTAAATTCTTAATGTTCACAAAGGAAATTATATCATATGTGACAAAATTCACTACAAACTTTTCAGATTAAAAAATTTGCAAGCAAACCATAAAATAAATAACACATGAAAAAATGAGAAAGGATATACTCTACTCCAGCCTTATAAATTGTAATAGTGTGAGTTAAGAAGATGTGGTTGTTCTAAATCAAAACCTTCTTTTGAAGGGATTGAAACAAACACCGAGAACGTGCGTTCCATTTGCATAGTTTACGCACGAGCTTCCTGTAAACGAAATGTTTTCTCTTTTTTTAGTTTAAGAACCAAATACAAACTATTAAACAAAAATGAAAAACCATATATGTAAGAATTACAAAAATATGAATCTAATTATTAAAAATCTATAATACCTTTGGTATTTCCTTGATTTGATTTTGAGATGAATCTCATCACTCTTAGAAAAATTATGTCTGTGTTTTCGTCGTCTTCATCATTGCCCATGTTGCTGACCATTTGTCCAAACTAAATATTCAGAGATAAATGTGTCTTTGGAGAAATTTGGATGACTTAGGTTGAGAAAACTCTCTGAATATCCTTCTTATATAGTTGGGAAACAGGAAATGAATGGTCAATCAAAAAGATTAACATTAATTAATTTTTTCAAAGTTTTCTTTTTAATTTATTATTTAAATATATTTAATATAAAAAATTAATTAAAGCGTTTAATTAAAAATTAAATAATGTCATTAATGTAATATATTAATGCATACGCTATATTATTTATGTGATATCATTAAATATATTGGATGAAATTAATGCATATATTAATGAAACATAAATAACCATAATTTATGTATTTAATTATTTGTTTGATATAGTAATATATTCATTAATTTTATGCATTAGATAATTAATGTTATAAAACTTTATCGTTATAAAATTAATACATACATTACTATATTAATGTAATAATACCATAACTCATGTATTTATTATTTGTCTAATATATTAATATATGCATTAATATAATGTGTTATATAATCATACTATAAAATTTTATTGGAACATCTCAAAATACTCGTTATAGAAATTAGTAGTAATAATAAATTATGAGTTTAATCATTTCGAAGGTATCTATTTTTGTATAATTTTATCAAATAGGTCTTCATATTTTTTTTATTTCAATTAGGTTCTTCTTTCTATAAAATCGAGTCAATTTTGACCTTACCATTAAATTGAGTGGACAACATTAAAATTTGTGTCTTAGCTTGCTTTTTAGTGACGTGTCAGAATTACGTAAAATTTAATTATTTTAATTTTAAAAAACTGTCTTCAACCATCGGGAAATTATTATCTCTGGCCCTGCGTCCCCAAAAAGTCGACCGACCGCGAATTCCCCTCTTGGAAGCTTTCAGATAGCCAACCCTATCGCCACCTCGTCGATCTAACTCGGAGCCCTAGTTTCCAAAACGGAAGGAAGCTCGTGGTGGCACACCAGACAAGACTTTCGCATGGAGAGCCACAAGGAGGATGCAATCAGAGTGGTAAATATGTTTGAAGGGTAAATCACGCGCCTCCGCGTGGAGCTGAAACGCCTCCTTGCACACGGCGCAGCGCGCCTCGGTCTCGACCTGCACTTCACCGATCAAAGGTGTTGGAGCCTCCGTGTTCAAAAATCTCCCTTGTTTCTGTTGAAGGCAAACCATTAACCACAATATCAGCATCCCAAACAACTTCTTGCAAGTTTGTGACCACCTTCAATGGACAAAGTGGTGTATCTATCATATTCAAACAAAATCCATCTTTCCGAATCTCATCAGCTAGAAGAGTCCTATCACCAAGCCTGGCCTCAACATATTTCAGATAAGCACAATGCCTGATAACCTTGCAATTCTCAAAGGATCACCATCAGTCTTCCTAACAAGGCTATGAAGATCATCAAGCTTCTCCTCTGAACCATTGTAGGTCTAAATAGAGCCATTTGAGTACTCATTACTAATTACTTCCATGATGCTTCCCACCATGCATAAACACAAGCCTTGAAATGAAATCTTAACACTTTATTTACTTCTAGTTCTATGAACTTTTCAAAAGGTGACTTCTTTCTATTCCAGGTTTTATGCCCATAAATAAATTAAACACATCAGAATCCTATATGACCCCCTTAAATCTTAGGCCTTTCACATTCCTCTAACTCAACTACCCAATTTGACACTTTTGATCAGAGGTTTGTGTTACCGCTAAGATGTAAATAAACTGCAAAATCAAATCTTTCTGGTGGATCTTCATGGACAAAAACTAACTCATTTTGAGATTTTCGAACAAAAATTCTCCACTCCCAAACTTTAGTTCAAATAGAAGAATGAATGAATATATCATACAATAACCACTAAAAAGATGCCCTTTTGACTTTCTTGACAACTCACATGCCCAAAATCGAGAGGCAAAAAAACAAAAATATAAAATGTAAAAACTTTGTTTTCTCTGTCTAGAGTTGTTCATCTACCCAGCTAAGAACGCAGCCAGTAAAAAACAAAGCAGAATACAAATTACCTTTAACTTTTTTGTGGGTTAAAGGGGGAGCGGTTGCCGGCGACATCGCGACGACAGCAGTGTTAACTCATTGGCAAGTGTACCAAATCGTATCAAGTAATATAAAATGGTAAGACCAAGTATCGTTTCCCAAGAAACTCGTGTTTACTAAATAATCGTGTAATACCTTAAACAATGAAGACTAAAGAATGATTCCAATGATTATGGTAAAATGCAATAAAAGTAAACCTAAACTTGAATGTAAAATCTTGATCTTTTGGAACTAAAAGCAAGAATGAATGAATGATATCGATGATATGAGGAGATGATGTTGTTGTGGTTAGATTTCACCTACTTCACTTTCATGTATATTAGAACTCATCTTCTTCATTGGAATGTTAATGTCACTTACGAAATTGCTTAGAACCTGATCCCTCCGCGTAAAAAGCCTAGTCTTAATTATTAGACCTCAATCCCTTGAATCCCTAATAACCAATTCCGCATTAAGAAAAGAAGCTTAAGTTAACCAAACATCCTATCCCTATCCCTAAGCAATATTTCCTTTCGGTGAAATCCTCCAGATCATGATTCATAAGATATTTCCCAATACTCAAACAAATCAAACATCAAGTCATGAATGGCCAAAACAAGACAAGCATTAAGAATAGGAGAAAATCACTAACATTCAATGAAATAAGAATAAAATATTTAAAACATGTTCAAATACATGAAAGTTTAGAGGTTAAATCATCCCCAACAACAAATGAGTTTAGTTCTCCATTGTCATGGAGAACCTTGGTGTACAATGGAAGAATGAATGAGTGGAAACCCTTGAGAGTGATAAGGAAAGCTCTTGCATGCCCAATCTCCCCCCAAAGGGTCGGAAATTGTGTTTTTGTGCTTCAGCCATCAAAAGATATCAACCCTAACGTGTAGAGGTCCTTAAATAGATCAGAAACAAAGTCCAAGGCCCAACATGCTGGCGTTCAGTGCCCCTACTTAGGGCAACTAGGCGAGCTTGCGAGAGAAGTGGCGCTCAGGGCCCTAAAAAGGGAAATCAGGCGTCCTGCGGTATGTGGAGTTTGGCGCTTAGCACCCCTCAGAGGGCAACCAGGCGCTGGTTCGAGCTACTTAGCGCTGAGGACCCCAAAAAAGGGCAACCAAGCATGGGTTGTGAGCTCCTACGCCTAGGGCCCCAGAAAAGGGCAACCAAACGTCATGCGACCTTCTGTAACCTTCTCTTCTGGTGCTTTTTCTGTCCTTCCTGGGTTTCAACTCCTTGATACTTCAACCTCCTCTTCCAATTCATTCCAATAACCTACAAAATCAAGGAAATTTAGTGATAAAATCATCAAGTATAACCTCAACTCTGTTATTGCCAAAAATAAACTAAAAACAAGAGTTTAGCAAGCTTCAAAGCCAAAAAGGGTTAATTTAGTATCAAAATTGAATCATAAATAACGATAAATTCAACTGTACTTACTATTTAACACAAGAGTTAATTTTTAGAATTGGCCTAATAAGCATCCTATTTAACACATAACAAGCAGTACTTACTGCATCAGCCCAAAAGTATTTTGGCACATTAGATTCATTCATAAGCGTTCTAGCTAATTCTTCTAATGATCTATTTTTCCTTTCAACAACACCATTCTGTTGGGGAGTTCTAGGTGCAGAAAAATTATGTGCAATGCCAAATTCTTCACAAAATTTTCCAAACGATTCATTTTCAAATTCACCACCATGATCACTTCTCAAAGTTTTGATTTTCAAATCTTTTTCATTTTGAATACGTTTAGCAAAAGTTTTAAATGCTTTGAAAGCTTCACTTTTCAGAGTTAAAAAGAAAGTCCAAGTAAATCTAGAGTAATCATCAACAATTACAAGAGCATAGTAGTTTCCACCAAAACTTTTAATTCTAGATGGACCAAACAAGTCCATATGCAAAAGTTCTAAAGGTTTTGATGTTGAAATCATGCTTTTAGATGAAAATGAAGATTTGGTTTGTTTACCCTTTTGACATGCAGAACAAAGTTTATCTTTCTCAAATTTTAGTTTAGGCAAACCAATCACAAGATCCTTAGAGATTAATTTATTTAAGTGTTGCATGTGAATATGTGCAGCTCTTTTGTGCCATAGCCATGGATTTTCTTCTTTAGCAACTAAGCATGTTATACTATGACTAGATTCACTCTCAATATCAATCAAATATATGTTATTATGCCTAACACCTTGCAAAGCAATTTCAGCAGAATTTTTAAAATAAACAGTACATTTGTCACTCTCAAAAGTTACCTTGAAACCTTTGTCGCATAGTTGGCTTATGCTTAGAAGATTATGTTTGAGGCCTTCAACGTATAAGACGTCTTTTATTGTCAAAGTGTTTCCTCCTCCAATGTTTCCAGTACCCATTATTCTGCCTTTATTGTTATCCCCATACGTTACAAATCCTTGCTTCTTCTTCTCAAAAGAGATGAATCTTTTCTTGTCACCAGTCATGTGTCTTGAGCAACCACTGTCAAGATACCACAGTGACTTCTTGGACTTAGATTGATCCTACAAAACAAGTTAGCAAGAATTTTAGGTCCCCAATCTCAATATGGGTCCTTGGGGTTAGTTTTTGCAAGTTTACATCATCTCACAGCTTTAACCCAAGCATATTTGCCACTTGGAACACCAACATGTTTGATATTGCATTTGTTTGATGTGTGACCATGCTTCATACAGAAAAAGCAACATACATCACTAATTTTATTTTTAATAAAAGTTCCTTTAACAACCCAAATTTTCCGAGTTCTTCTTACCTTGGATTTAAAATTTTGATGCATGTTTCCATTGCTCTTATTAAGGTTTGTTTTAGCATGTGAATTAGCTTTAGTTGCCTTAGCAAGTAAGTTTTCAAGTATATCAATATCAAACATATAACTTTTGCATGACAAGCATTCAACAGGTTCAACAGTAGCATTTGCATCTGATAATTTAATTTCTAAGGTATTAACTCTATTTCTTAGAACAACTTCATCATCAAGCAGTTTATCATATTTTAACTTCAATTCATTATGTTCCTTTTTTAAATTTTTATGAGTAGCATTAAGTTTCTCAGATTCATTCATCAATTCAAAGAAAGCTTTTTGTAAATCTAATTCACTAGATTCAAAGCTGGAATCGTTTACTTGACTTCCAGTTTCTTCAGAATCTGCCATAAGGCATAGATTGGCTTCTTCTTCTGTGTCACTTGAACTCGTTGAGCTAGAGGCATTATCCTCCCAAGCTATGTATGCTTTCTTTTTCCTTTGAAATTTTCTTTCCTTCTTGTCTTCACTTTTCTTGCTTTTTGGACACTCAGATTTTACGTGCCCTCTTTCTCCACAACCGAAGCACTTTATGTTTGATGGAGATTCTTGACTTTCTTTCCTATCTTTGTGAAACTTGTCCTTTCCCTTTGCTTTCATGAACTTTGCAAATTTCTTTATCATCAAGCTCATGTTTTCTTCATCATCAGAATCATCTTCTTCGATCCTCTTAGAGCTTTTTCCTTTAGATATTTCAGACTTGAAAGCTAGAGTTTTCCTTTTGCCTTGATCCTCTTCAGCGGTCAATCTCCTCAGCTCAAGTTCATGCTCACGGAGCTTTCCAAACAAGATTGGCATTGACATCTGAGTAAGATTTTGAGATTCCGAGATGGCAGTCACCTTTGGTTGCCAAGACCTGTCCAGAGATTTCAGAATTTTCACATTAAGTTCATCAGTATCAAAAGTCTTACCCAACCCTGTTAAATGATTCACAATATGAGTGAATCGTTTTTGAACGTCAGAGATCGTTTCTCCAGGTTGCATTCTGAACATCTCATATTCCTGAATGAGAGTGTTCTTCCTAGCGCGCTTCACGTCCTCTGTTCCTTCATGAGTGACTCTGAGGACTTCCCACATTTCCTGTGCTGTCTTACACACTGAAATTCTATAAAATTCATCAAGTACAACAGCAGATGAAATTATATTGCAAGCTTTAATATCAAACTGAGCTCGTCTATTTTCTTCAGCAGTCCAATTAAAATAAGGTTTTTCAGTCTCTACACCATCAACAGTATTCATAGGAATATAAGGGCCATTTTGTACAGCTTCCCAGATACCTCTATCAACAGACCCCATAAAAATCTCCATTCTCACTTTCCAAAAAGCATAGTTATCACCAGTAAACAATGGAGGTCTGTTAATGGAAGCACCCTCAGCATATACATGGTTTTGATTGTGACCGGCCATTTTCGCAAATATTTTTTTTTTGAAAAACTATCAAAGCAAGCTCTGATACCAATTGTTGGTATCGGAGGAGGTATTTTTCGAAGAGTATAGCGCAGCGGAATTAAAACTCAGAGAGCGGAAAGCGTGTTCGATCACAATTAAAATTAATTTGGTCCTTTTAGTAAAAATAATTTTCTTTCAGAAAATTAATCAAACAGTTGATATACGTAAAATAATATGAGTGTAGGGAATAGAAAAATCACACAGATATTTTTATACTGGTTCGATTCAACAGAATCTACGTCCAGTCGTTAATCACTATAAATAGTGATTAACAGTTCCACTAAAAATGGTTTAACAGATTACAATCAAATGAACAGGAATAAAACGAAAAGAACCACTCTACCAACTTGAAGAGAACCGCTCCGGCAATCGACCAATTCGCAAGCTTCTCCTTTCACAAGACCAGGCAGAGTACCTTGCTAACTTGAAGAGAGTCTGCTCCGACTATCGACACACGATACGCGAGCCTCTCCTTTCACAAGACCAAGCAAGGGAACAATGAACTCTCTAAGAACGTTCCTCTGACACACAGTGTTCTAAGCTTTCTCAGTTCAAAAAAACGTTACCTTCTGATTTCTCCAAATCAAATTATATAGCCAAGTACACTGAATGCCAAAGGTCAGCTCCCAACTGCCATGAATAATCGATTATTGTAAGTGATAATCGATTATTCAAGTCCATTACAGAGTTTTCAAAAAAGTGATAATCGATTATATGAAGTGATAATCGATTATTCAAGTATGACTTGTGATAATCGATTATTGCTTAACCATAATCGATTATACTAGTAAAAATTACAATGTTTAACATTTTCCTACTACATTCAAAATCTACAAGTTGCTTTTTTTAAATATTTTCCTACTACATCCAAAATCTATAAGTTGCAGCATCATCAAAACACATCTTCAGGTTTTACCAATACTCCTTATTGGTAATAGTGGCGCGACGCGGCGTCGTGTGGATCTCTTCAACAAAGCCACTTTGGCAGTGGGGGCAGGCGATGTGGCCTGCGATGAGAGGTGAACGAAGCGGGTACGGCTGTAGCACCATATAATAGCGTTCCGTAAATAATGTTTTAACGAAAATAAATTAATTTCCACTAAGGAGACCTCACCTTCCACGTGCTTTATAATTTCTAGCTTAACATATCACTAGACACAAATTTTAAACGCCGTCCACTGAATTAACGGCAAGGTCAAAATTGATCCATTTTACAAAAAGGACCTAATTAGGATAAAACAATACAAGAACCTATTTGAGACAATTTTCACAATAGGGACCTCCGAAATGATACTCCACAGTTTTATAATTTATGCTTTTTAGTATAAGTTAGTTGGAAATATAAATTACTCTGACTGGAGTAAAACAAAGAAGCACGCTAACGAGGGAGTTGCTTTTGGATGAACTAGATGTGAAAAGTGGGATGGTTCGCAAAAGAAATGTGATGAGTGCATATTTATGCCCACATTTAGGCTTTAAATTCAAATTTTTGATGGGATAATTGGTGCTTAAATGGTTGATTTTAAGTGAATTTGTGATGATTGGAATTGTTGGGTTTGGGAAATAAAGAGACGTAAAAAGTGAGTTTTAGCACATAATTATTCTTGGATATTCTAATGTTTATTTGTGCAGTTGAGAATATAAGTTTTATTGGTCCAAATGCAATTCAAGGCCCAAAATCAGATTTTATTTGGAAAATTCAGAACGGGCTAAAGTGTAGATAAAAGAAATTTCAGTGCATTTGTGCAATTTTGGAAAGACAGAAAATATAAAATACAAATTCAGTTGTTGAATTTAATTTGGGAATATCAACAGAAAATATCTTCCAAATAATTTTATCATTATCTAAATCTTTTAGTTATTTGGAAGATATAGGATATAAGATAATTGAGTTAATATCTATCAAATATTCTTTAAAAACTGATTTAATCTAATGAATATTTGAAAGATATAATATATCAACAGAAAATATCTTATCAACAAACTATTCAGAGTCCAAGCCAAATCAAGCCTATATAAAGAGACCGAAGGGAGGAAGAAAGGGGGAACTTCACTTAATTTATTCTCTCATACTCCTCTCACTTTTCTTCATCTTGTATTCAACTCCATTCATGGAGAGCTAAGGCATCTAGGGCTATTCTACTGTAATTCCATGATGATTCTGACGTTATGCTCAATTAATACAATTGTTTATTTTGATTATTGATTTAAGTTGTTCTCTCCTATGTCTTTCATCTCTCTCTCTTTTAAAAGCAACGATTTTTGCATCATAATGTGTTTGAATCTACATGCATATTGATTATATGAGTTTTTAAGGGTTTTCTAGGTTTAAATTGAGATCTACTTTGATTTAACTTAGGGAACTTTCATATGATTAAATGATTTTTACTATCAATTGAGAATGTACTTTGATTGATTAGTAATAATTTCAACTATAATCAATTGAGAATTTACTTTGATTGATTAGCTTTTAATTTGGTTAGGAGATTTAAGAATAGACATGATTAAACACAATAAAATTTGATTGAGAATGTACTTTGGTTGAATTTTATTGTGAATAATCTAGAAAGGTTTTGCATTTGATTGAGAATTTATTTGGTTAATGCATGATCGCCCTCAAATTAATTAAGAATGTACTTTAATTAATTTGAAACTTAAACAATAATCAATTAACAATTATCCGTGAATAACTGATGATGAATTTATCTTGGAAAAGCAGTGGAATTTAGCCTATTTCATCGTAATTGTTTTTAAGTTTCTTATTTGTTCTTTAAACATTCTTCAACCATTACTTTTAAGCATTGCATAACATTCATAAGAGTCAGATATTCGAAATCAATTCCGTGTTCGTAGGGAGACGACTCAAGGTTACTTTAGCCCTATGTACTTTCTTGGATACTACTTGGCAATACTGAAGTTGCCTTGAAAAGTAGTATTAATTTGATAGCTTCAACAACAGCATATGAAAATGCGAATGAAAAAATTTATTAAAAGAAATACACAGAATGTGTTGTGCCAGTGTTACTTAATTTTTGGAATTTAAGTCCATGCAAGCTATGCGGACGAGTCCATCTATGGAAGATGTAGGCTATAGGTTATGCAAGATGGGCTTAAGACAACAAGTTAAAATACTCAGCATGCCCCACACTTTAAATACGAGCCAATGTTAGTGTATTCACAATATTAGGTCTGTGGAGGAGGATGTTCATTGGGTAGTTACAATACCAATGAGATATAAGTCTAACTACATAACAGATTGACACCACTCTCTACCCAAAACCTTAAGACAATTGGTTAATGGATCTTTAAACATATATGATGTTCTACTTTCTCATTTCTACCCAACGTAAGACTTAGACTCATACTTGAAATACTAACACAATATGCAACAAAGGACTAACACGTTTTACATAATTACAATTAAATTTGAGAATAATATGTTTTTAATCTTAAAAAAAATATGTTATGTTAGAATCTGATTCTAATATTATAATGTTACATTTGACAGAATTGCTTAAAAGCTAATTTGATAATTTTTTTCTTCTCTATATATAAATTACAACTAAAATCATTATTATGAAATTTAATTTTAGACAAGGTAACCAAATTAAAGCATCATCAAAATAATAATAAAAAGAGAGAGAAAAGTTTGTACTACTAATGGAAACCAAGTTCCAATGGAGATCTATAGATTGTACAAATACTTTAAATATGGATTTCTAATTGGTATTCCTTCTTAACATTACTTTTGATCTCTGTCAAATAACAATTGTTTCATCATATGGGGTTGATTATTGCATAAACTATTTGGTTACACTTAATGAAATCCAAACTTGAGATAAGTTCACTAGTGCAGTCAAGAGAAACGACAACAGCTATTTTCGCTTATAGACAGCGGTTCCGCAACCGAGGCATATACTGGCGAGGCAAAAAGGGGTAGACTTTATGCCTCGGTTTAGAACCGAGGCAAAAAAAGGTAGGATTTTATCTTGGTTCAGAGACAACTAAGGCAGTACAATTTTTCCTTTTTTATATTATTTTTTCTCGAAGGAATTTTCGCCTTGGTTCCTACTAAACTGAGGCAGTATCCCCCCAATATAAATTAAGAACATTCATGGTGACACTGCGTTGAATGCCTCACACAACTTCTTACTTTCTTTGAAATACTCATTTTCTGCTTGTAAAGCAGCTACAACCATTCCATGATATTTTTCTGTATTTCCCCTACGCTTAGCAAAAGAGACCTTGCCCCAATGCTTCGATTGTTTCTTCTTCTTCATCCTAATCATTGTCGCACTTTACACTAGACGCCTCCTTCTTTGATGTATCCTACAAGTCAGTGAACTTGCAGTCCCAGGTTCTCTACAGTGGGCACGAGTCAGAACTGGAAGCAAGAATTAGAAAGAGAATCATGTCTTTCATGAATCTCTCTGAAGTTGAGTACACCCTGGTTTTCATTGCAATGAGGTATCTACTTTAAAAATTGTTGCTGATTCTTTCCAATTTCAATCCAATAGACGCCTCCTCATAGTGTATGACCACAACAACAACGCATTGGATGTGATGATTGAGAGTTGGAAGAAGCAAGGGGTGAGTGTATTGTCATCGGAATTCTCCTGGCCCAATCTCGGAATGTAGAGGAGGAAGTTAAACAAGAATCAAACCATGATAATAGCCTAATAATTATTACAACAAAATTATCACAACTTCATATCACATGCCTTTTCATAACGGACCCCTATACTCATTCCCAAATTATATATGAATTTTTATTCGTTTTATTCTCCTCATCACCACTACTTTTTCACACAGGTCAAATTATTGAGCATCACAATCTTTTGTATGTAAGACTATTACAAAACAAACTTGTGGGCCACCAACTCCTCCGCTCTCTCAAAGATCTTAGGGTCTTTCATAGCGAACGATTGATATCCAAAGATCATCTCACCCTTCTTGATCACGTACGCCGCAGCATGGCTATCCACCACAAGATCTTCCATGGCCTTCCCGTATTGGAACGACACCACCGACTCTATCCTCATCACCTCGTACACCACAGATTTAGTCAAAGTCATCCTATCGAATGCATGGAGACTCACCCCATTTTCTTCCTTAACAACGCTCCTGATTTCCTCTGCAAGCTGCCTGTGCAAACTCTCCCCTCCCAACACAACCCACTTCATCAGAATCGGAAACTGGATGAACACAAGGTTGTGGAAAGCTTCGTCCCTCTTTATCCCCAACCTCCCCACTTCGTTCAGAATGGAAGAACCTGCACATCGTAATCTGAACTAGATAAAGAAAACTTGCAATGTAATGAAACGTTAACCGGTTCAAACTAAATGACGATCTATGCTGGCAAAACCCTCACAGAGTTTCTTATAGTTGGATTTCACAATCCACGCAAGAAAGGGGCTTGTTCGAATAAGGAAATCTTCTTACCTGTGCGTGATAAACAAATTTTTAATCTCCGAAAACGGAGTCAAAAACTTGTTAAGACCTCGGCAAGTGTACCGAATCATATCAAGTAATAATAAATGGTAAGACCAAGTATCGTTTCCCAAGAGACTCACAACACTAAACAGTTATGTGATTACTCAACTAATTAATACTCTAAAGAACGAATTTTGGGATTTTTGGATGAAAATACAATAAAATAAATATGAATGCAATTTGATCAATTTGAGGCTAAACACAAGAATGAATGATGAAGTTGATGATATTGTTGTTGGGTTTAGATTTCACCTAATTTACTCTCATGCATATATGAATTCATCTTCTTCATTAATGTTAATGTCACTTTCTAATTTACCTTAAACCCGATGTCTCGGTGAAGAAAGCCTACTCCTAATTACTAGTTCACAATGTCTTGTCTCCCTAGTAATTAATCATGTATTACATTCACACAAAAGCTTAAAGGCAACCGATCCTCCTATTTCTATGTCTAGGTAATATTGCTTTTAGGAGAATTTCCCCAGTTCTAGATTTTCCCGTATGTGTCCATATTGACAAAATCAATTATCATGCAATTGAATAAGTTAAACAAAGCATCCATAGAGTGTAAAGGAAAAACCCCTAACAATTAATGAAGTAAAGCATATATAATCAAGAATCAATTCCATACATGAGAGTTTAAGAGGTTACATCTTTCGAAAACAAATAAGGTTTAGTTCCCCATTATCATGGAGAAACTAGATGAACAATGGAATGAAAGAATGAAAGAGATAGAAAAACCCTAGAAACAGAAGAGGAGACTCCCGCATCCCCAAATTTACCCCCAAGGGGTGACAAGTGTGTTTTTATGCTCAAGCCATCAAAAGATACAAACCCTAAGACGTCCAGGTCTTTAAAGAGGGCCGAAAAATAACAGAAAACGGGGCCAGGCCCAAAATAGATCATAAAAATAGCATAAAATTGGCCCAAAACATGTGTCGTCCACGCTTAGCGCCAAAATGGCGCTCAGCGACAACTGCAGCACTCAAATGATGCTCAGCGCTTGCGCTCAGGCATGAAACAGAAGAAAATTGGCGCTCAGCGCAACTTTTCTACACTCTGGTTGACTTTTTGCATTCTGGTTTACTTTTCTGCATTTTTGTTGACTTTTCTGCATTCCAATCATTCGGTACTTTAACTCTTCTTTCAAATCATTCAATTAGCCTACAAATCAAGGGAATCTAGCACAAAACCATTAAATTCACCCTCAACTCTCTTATTCACAAAACTAAAGCAAAAGCATGAGTTCAAGCAAGCTTCTAAGTAAAAAAGGCGGTTTTTCAACCGTTATCAGCACACACCAGATCATCCCAAAGGTTCTCCTTACCCAGCTGGAATGATAACATATCCAACCTCACCTTCAATTTTTCCCACTGCCACCGCAACACACACGATCCAGTTCTAACAACCCAAGATACAAATAAAATAAAATTGGAAAACAGAACAATCACACTCATGCCCTAAACCAAAGACCACGGCGGTGGCATCAATCTTCCAATTGCCTTCGTTTTCGTCTAGAATGATCCAATTATTTTCCAGAATTTGTTGGACCGTGAACCCATCAGAGGTTGAGGGCTCAGAGGCAGCGGCCTCAAAGGACCAAAAGCGAATTTGGAGAAGCGCGTTAGAGAAGCTGAAACTTGGGATCAATTTGAAGCGAAGCAAGGAATGGGTTTCCGTGGAAGGGAGTGTAAATATTTGGCGACACCGTTGGAGGTGAATTGCCACTCGACGGCACAAAGCTCTTATTCGAAACCCACTCTCCAATTCGTCACACGCGACTGCGAATGAACGACTAGAAGAACCCTCCTCTATCCCTCTCCCTCCTCTCAAACCCTCCCGAAGGTTTCTTTGTCGCCGCCCAACAAGAAAGGGGAAGCTCGCAATTGGAATCCCTAGCCCCAACAATGGAGGCGCCAGAGACAATGGAGACACTGGTGGCGGAGGAACTATGGCGGCACGACGGTGGATGCAGTGAGCAACCCGCGAAAGAAACCAGATCGCGAAGTGGAGATTTCTTTGGGCGAGAGAAATGGAGGACGTGAGGACAATGCGTTTGGTGGTAGAGGTTCGTCCAGTGGTGATGAAGGTCGCAAGGGAAGAAGAGGAATGGGAGGCGCAGGGGAAGAAGAAGAACGATGAAGCGCGTTAAGGTTTCAGTATTTTGAACAAGTAAAAGGGTTATTGCCTTGGTTCAACGAATAAACGAGGCATGAAGAACACTACTAACTCGGTTCATTTGTTAACCGATGCAGTAGGGCTTGGAGGAAAAGTTGTCAGTCTAACTTACAGAGTTGGGTGGATTTGCACAGGCTTTTATGCTTCGGTTTCGTAAATAACCGAGGCAATATAATGAATAGATTTCGGTTTTTAGTGAACCGAGGCATATAAGTTCGCCTTAATTACAAAAATGTCACCGCATTTTAATATGCTTCGATTTTATAAAAATCGATACGTATTAGGAGCGTTAAAAGGTTGTTTTTTTTACTAGTGGTTATCATTTCAAAATTTTCATAAAATGATGGTAAGAACTCAATATAGTATTAGGGTAGTCATAGTGACAATGGTGAAAAATATCAAAATATCTAGAAGCTAACAAATCATTAACACGCCTACTAACTAGAGCTTTAAGAGAGAAAAAATTACATCTATTAGACGTTTGTTTGCGTTGCATTCATTGAGGGAAATGTATCATTTTATTATTTCAAAACACTCTTACTTCAACAACATTTAATAAATCAAGCTACCATAAGTTTTAAATGAGTAGATATTTATATTGATGTGGATGGGATAAATGATCAACCATTGGTTATTTTACATTTGTTGATGGCAATCTTGATACAAAGACAATCAAAACAAACAAAAGTGAAAAATGAAATGAAAAAGAAAAAAATATAGCCAAACAACACTTGATGCTCCACACCTTTGTCAGAGCGGCTGCAATGGAATGGTTAGCGTGGAATAACAAACTAAGAGGGTTTTTAATACGAACACGTGTCTTTTAATTTCTACTCAATTAAACTTACCAAGCAACTAATAAAGAAAAATAAAGAGGGTAAGGTTGAGAGAAATTTGCACAAATGATTTTATCCTGGTACCAATCCTACATCCAGTCGCTTATCTCAAAACAAGATAAACAGTTCACTACTCACAAAACAATTACAAATTACAATCACAAAGAAACACTTTGTAAAAGTTTAGAAACCACCTCTCTTGATACCACAAGAGATGAACCTGCACCTCCTTTGAGTCTTCACAAAGGATGAACACCTCCTATGAATACTTCACGAAGGACAAACTTCCTCTTCCAAACACCTCCTTAGATACACCAAGGATGAACCAACTATTTTCCTCTGTCACCGTAGCAGCACTTCACCAGCTCCACAGACATGAGTTTCACAAGCCGAATAAGAACACACAAGTCTCAATGATTTTTGAGTACTAGAGCACAAGGAAGAGTTCCTATTGATGGAAAATCAGAGCCTATTTATAGACTCACGCAAATACTCTTTCATTCTTCGTTTCTAGCCATTTAACGCTTTAATCGATTAATACAAGTGTTAATCGATTAAAATGAGTACAACGCTAGTTTTCAAAAGTAAGAAAACTCCAACGATCACCTTTAATCAATTATTTTAAGGATTAATCAATTAACTAATCGATTAAAATAGGTATTAATCGATTATTTCCATGTCAGTTGAGTTTTCAGCACCTGCAACGTTTTAATCGATTAAAACTGTGTGTTTTTTATTCTAAACAGCAAATACAAGTATGAAAGTACAAGAATCAAAACCTACTACAAATCTAAGTTCTAAACCTTAAACTATAATTATTACAAAAGATTTTTATAACAAAACAAGTCTTCAAAGGATCTTCATGAATCTTAATATATCTTGACTTGATATGGACATCATCAAAACTTCATCTTCATCATTTTGCTAACAACCTTTGTCCTCCATGTATCTCAACTATATAGCTAAATAAAAGATAACGTGTCATTCCAACACTTTATAAATGTTAAGCGAAAAAATATTATAAGAAAATATTAAAATAAATATTAACATTAAATTATAACTTCCTTAAATAAATATAATAGACTTTTTATCATTTTGTTTGAATATTAATTATCTTATGCATATTAGTAAAAGAGAAAAGAGACGAATAGATAGATAGTTATAGTTGTTTATTCTTCCTTCTTTATTTTCAATATATCAATAAAGAGGAAAGAGATCTGAAACAGTTACGACCACATTTCATTAGGGGTGTTTGCGGGTTGGGTTGGTTAGAATTTAAACATATATATTACCCAATTCATTGAAAAATTATTAGGTTTTTTTCTGCATTTGTTTTGTTAAACACAATTCCATCCGAGCACGTTGGACTGAGATGGTAAATTACACTAGTGCAAAGAAGACCTTTAACGTCACCTTTTAGACGTCTGACCCTCGAATATCCAATGTAAAAAATGACCGGTGACATTTTTGGTAAATAAAACAACTATTTAGACGTCGGTTATAGAAGGGCCTGACGTCTAAATACTCATATACGTCGGCTCCCCCGAATAGACACCAAAACTAAATGAAAAAGTTAAAAAAAAAATTTATCGTACATGATGACGTCTCCCATCTCCTCTTAGGCATTGCTTTAGAACATCTAGGTCACTTTTTTTTATCTTTTAGGTTCGTTGTGTGGTCGCATGTCCAATCTCATCTCAAGAAGCTATTCAAAGTATCGAGCTCACTCTTTTTCGTCTTTAAGGTGCCTTAGTGGAAGAATCTTGGTTTTTTAGGATTTTTCTCTCTATTAATCTGTGACTTCTTCAATTATTGTCTCTTCTGACCTCTCTTCTTTCACTAGTGCATTTGACTTGGTCACATATGTTTTTTTAAGCGACAAAAACAGTTTTTGTTAGTTTATTTATAGTTATGATGATTCTTCAACAATGGTTTCTTTATCCTCTAAATGTCAACAATGACCTATTTATCCACTAAATGTCAGCAATGCATTGCTCAATGATGATTTATAAGAAGAGATTCAGCCTTCAAGATTTGACCCTCAATGAGAGTCTTTTGAATTAGTATTTTGTCTTCTATGTTTTCTTCGCAAAATATTAAAAATTTGGTATTATTATAGTACAGAAACATATATTTCCACTAAGTTTTTATTAATTATATTAGTAACAACCTTATTCCATATCATTTCTATGTACCAACTTGAAGGAGAGGATTAAATATATTATATTATTATATCTTAGATAGATATCTTGTATTTATCTTTTATCTTTCTTTAATTTGTTATTATTCTTTATTTATATTTTGAACTTATTTCATATTTTTTTATTATAAATAAAATATTTTATATATATTTAACACAAATATATAATTTTCATTGTTTAATAGAGAAATCAACTCAATTGAATTGAATTAAATTAAATAATCAATTATCATTTTTAATATCTTATCTGTGCGTAACAATGCGACGAAACCGGTTTAATAAACACCCTTACATTTGACAATTGATGTGATTATTCCATATTAGCTATGCACGTATACCCTAGTAAAAAAATATAAGAAAAGAAAACCGAAAGAGTAATATTTTGAGAAGTAAAGTTTTATAACATTAATTATAGTGTATTAAATTAATGCATAATTAATATATTACATAAATAATTAAGTACATACATTAATGTAGTGCATAAATGACATTGTTTAATGGTTAAATACATACATTAATAATTTTCTTATTTTAGATCTATTTAAATTAAATAATAGATAAATATGTTTTTAATTCATTTATTTCTTTATTGATAAATATTATTTGTTAGTATTTATTTTATTTGGAAAATTTGAATTTATGATTTTTCTCATCTTTCTTTTCAATTTTACCACCAAACCACATTATAACTCTAAAAAAGTAATTTAATTTAATTAAAAAATATTATTTATTTTTAAATTTGAAAAACAAAATGTCTTATTTTTATAGAGACAATTCTAATTTTACTTTAAAATTCAGAAACTAAAAACATGTTTAATTCTCAAATAATCAATTAATAATTAAGAAAACAAATAAAAGCATGAAAAAAACAACTGATGTTGATCCTTTTCACAAAGCTACCCATGTCTTCTGCATCTATATAAAGCGGATATTCATAGAGTTTTCTCAACCAAGTGACCAAATTTCACCAACCACAGAAGAAATATTTCTAGATATATCTGAATATTTAGAGTTTGAGCAAATGGCGAACAGTATAGGTAAAGACGAAGAAGATGAAAACGCAGACTTGCACCTTTCAAAGATTGATGATATCTGAAAATCACATTAAGGAAGTACCAAAGGTATTATATAGTCTTTTGATTAATTAGATTCATAGCTTTTGCTAGTTTTTACGTATATTCATTTAAAGTAAAAAACATTTCGTGTACAGAAAACTGCAATTTTTTGTGATACATATATTTAATTTACGGGTTGGTTTTTTCAGAAACAATGCATGTAAATGATGATTTGTTTTGATAAAAGATGTGAAACCTAAGATTATACTGAATATTGGGTTTAAATGTAGGAACGAACAACAATTAGAAGACTCACAGGGATCAAAGAAACAGGAATGACAGTTTCTATATGCATAAGGAAACTTTCATCAGACATTTGTTTAAAGAATGAGCTTCTTCATCTTCAGGATGAAATGCCACTTCAAAGAAGACATGGGAGTCATAATGAAAAGTTTAGGAGAAAGAAATAAAACATTTATTGATGATGTATTCTATCTTTTTCAATATTTCATAGTAATTATGATGTAAGAAGAAGAAAATGTCTAAGTATTAGTACTACATTTCTCAGTAATTATGAATGTAATACAAAATTGTTGTTGTTGGGGTTTGTATCCCATTATTTTCACTCTCTTTGATGACAGTGTGTGTTTGTGAAAGGCAGGATTGTAGCGACCTCGTTTTCATACAATTTTCCATTTTTGATGATTTCAAAATTGTGTATATCAAACAGAATTTTTGTTAAATATTATATGTTGAATTTTACGATAATTAAATCTTTAGATGGTACTAAATCGATAATTAACACGGCCAATCTTTAAATTCTGAAATTGGTGAAATTTAAATGAGTTTATGTTTTGGATTAAATAAAAATAAGAAATTTAGTATCATGTAAAAATCAAGATCATAAATTTATTGTTTTAAAATTTTATAATTTAAATATTATTAATTAATTTATTTTTAAAATTTTGGCTTAATTTAATTTTCTAACTTTAGGTAGATTTAATTCTTCAAATGAACCACGTTAAATAGTAATGTCACTACAAAAATGTACAATTTTACCGGGGGTTATTTTTTTAGTTTCCGACGGTTTTAACCCCCGGAAAGTACGTTACCCGCGGTTAGCAAAACCCATGGGAAAAGCAGCGTCGCTAAATAATTACCAGCGGTTTTTTGAAAAACCGCCGGAATTAACGAGGGTTTTCGAAAACCGCCGGTATTAGCGGGGGTTTTCGAAAACCGCTGGTATTAGCGGGGTTTTTCGAAAACCGCCGGTATTAGCGGGGGTTTTCCGAAAACCGCCGGTAATTGTGAGGGTTTCCCAAAACCGCCGGTAATTACTGAGTTTACATAGTTGGGTTTCCAAAACCTCCAGAAATATAAATAATATTTTTTATTATTCAAATTATTTGATTATCATAAATAAACTAAAATTAAATAATATGAAACCAAAATAAAATGTAAACATTAAATATATACCAAAATATTATTATATAAATTATAAATATTAGAAATACAATTAATGTTTCCTAAAAATTAAAATAAACATGTTATGAATAATAATCATCAGTTTTGTACTTCTTCATCGTCTTCATCATTTGATACTTCTTCATCATCTTCATTATTTGATACTTCTTCATCATTTGATACTTCTTCATCGTCTTCATCATTTTACTTTTTTATCGTCTTTATTTAAACACTTCTTTTTCAAATACCTATAATATAAAACAATAATTATTGATAATATATTAAAAGAATTATTAAATTATTGATAATTGAAAAATATTAAAATATGATATATTAGAAACTACATAACCAACTTAGAAAACATGTCATAACACTTTCAATATTAATTCAAATTAAGATACATTCATTAATAATTCATTAATAATAATAGGAAGTGAAGTGTCAACATTTTCCAAGGTGAAATGAAAAAAGAGTAAAAACCGAGTTCTTGAATCCTGGATAAATTAAAAAATATTTGAAACAAAGTTAAATAGCCATAAATTTTCAGTAACAAAACATTATCATACACTTAATTTAAGGCCAAAATTGAAAATCATAAATACATATGCTTTTACAACAAGTCTGCATTATGGAGAGACAGAAATATTAGAACAATATTAGTGGTAAAAGAAGGTAATAGGACTTGACAAAAGACTTTATTGAGAAAAGAATAACAAAAGACTAACTCACATTTAATAAAAATAAATAAATTTTTGAAGCTATTCTTGGAATAATTTTATCCATATTTCAATTTTAGTATTAAACTAATACGTGCATAATTAAAATTTTAATACTGCACATAAGTAATGATATCAGTCACTTCTTAACATTTTAATACGTGCATAATTAAATGTGAATCACACTTTTAAAGACTGAACGAACAATTTAATCAAACAAAAACTAAAAGAAGTCTGTTATGGCATATTGTAGTTTGATGATTTAGAATTGTGAGAAATAATATTTTGTTTATGGCTCATAAAACTAACCGAAGATCAAAGAAAGATTGTAGCTATCATATTGTTCTTAATTACAACAAAACAGTGATTATCATTCTCTGTTGTTCTATCATACATTAAAACAGGTTGCCATAGTAAAGAAGATTCAAGGTTTTTATTTACTATCCAAGAATGAGGAATTTTCAAAATCAAACAGATTATAATTTTGCAGACTATGAGACTGGCTGATATAATTAATAAGTAAAGCATTTGTAAAACAATACAGTAAGAAGTAAAAGCTTCTCATAGCTCTTGCTCTCATACTCCTCAAATTATTAATGAGGTAGATGTAGATGAAGTTCAAGCCTTAAGATTAAGCTCGTTATACAGGGCCTTTACTTTAGCAACATTTTCTGGATCTGCACTCCCATAGTTGTCCTGCAAACCGCAAAAATTAGTGATTTAGTGGAGTGTTATCACAGGATAAATGCGGGATATATTAAGATGATCACTTACGTATAGAACTTTCTTTTGTTGCTCATTGCTAAGCTTCAAAGCTTTCGCAACTAACCAAGAGCATTTAAAATCTTTAATATCTGTACCTATCTGTACCTATCTGGTCCCATTAATTATCCAGGATTCTCACCTTTCCAATAGTATCAGGATCCCCAAAGCAATCCAAATAATCATCCTAAAATTAGAGGGGAAGGGGAAGGGAAAAGATACGTCAAAATACGGTTTTTTATGAAATATTTTAAGCTGATAGTGAAAGTATACACTAGACAGACATCATTCTAGAGTCTAAATGGTCTTAAGAGAAGCGATCAAAACTATACTAGCAAAGTATTACCGGTACTTGAAAGTAGGTTCCCATCTCAACAAGAATGTTCTTCACATCAACATGGTTTTCCAGATTCTCACCCGCCATGAGCAATGCACATGTAACCTGTGTAAGAAGGAACTAGGAAAAGGCAGCAGTTATCTCTCTTCTAGTGTCAGCTTCCAGTCAGGTTTTACGGAATACACTTGATTGCACTCTATAGAAAGGACGTGATTTACTCTCTAGCAGAAGAATTTATACTTTTTTTTCTTATAGTTGTTTTAGTCACATTTACATATGATACATGATTTCATGTTTGTCAAAAAAGTGGTTAAGCAATGATAATTTCTCTCCAATTGTTCTCCTTGTTTTCCCGTACTCACAGAGTTAATGTGTATTTGGACAGGTCTTTTCTTCCTTGCAGTGTGGTAATTAGATCTATCATCTGTCCTGAAGCAGTCTGGAACTCAACCTAAAGGAAAAAAGCAAGATGGTCACATTTTAGTATATTGATTAGAATAGTCCCATATAATTAAACTTTGACATTTGTACTACCTCATTAAACAAATCAAGAAGATCTACTTAATATGGCTTTCCCCTGAAATGGTTCTTAAGAATGCGTGGAATATGGTTTCTTAGTAAAACTCCATCATTTGCTGCAATTATCCCAATCTACACGATGCAATAACTAGAGATTAATAAATTATCAGTGATAATTACCTAATCAAAACAAGATGCCATCATCACAGTAAACTCTGAAACCATTAGAAGTTGTTTAATCATTTAAACAAGAAAAGCAAAAGCTTTCAACTGTCATATTGTAAAGTGGAAATTACAGGCTTCACCACATTGTTAAGTCTCACTATTTTGTTGAAAGAATTGAAGGTCTTTCATTTGTATTTCAACAGCTTCTTTTGATAGAGGCTTGAGTTCTGAAATAAAATCATCATCAACACCAGCTGCTACTTTCTCTGACTTGTCTTTCACAAGGCGCTTGATCACATCATGATGAACTATTGGAAATTCATATGAACGTAAATGATTTACAACAAACAAAATGAGAAACATTAACAAATAATTTCTTAATGATTTGCATTAAACATCATCATCTTAAATCAAGTAAAATACCTTCATGTAGGTCTCCACATCGGTTGCCAGCCTGTCCAGATCGAGGTCGATGGAGGGAGATGGTCGGTCCTCGAGCCACGTCACCTGCGAGACCAGGTAGGGTTTCGTGCGCACCACACTGTTCACTCAGAACCTTTCCTTGCCCTTACAGATGAGGAAAAAGCGGTCATCCATGAGGCTCTCATGCTTTATGACTTCGCCGACGCAGTCAACGGCGGTAGTTCCGGAGACGGCATCCGTGTAGATGACGCCGAAGCGGAGGTTTGTTTGGAGGAGTGTGTGCATCATGATGTAGTAGGGGAACTCGAAGATCTGCAAGGGGGGATGGCGCCGGGGAAGAGCACCAGAGGGAGAGGGAAGAGAGGAAGCTCGACGACGTCATCGGAGTTGGGGGAGTTTGTGTGGTGCTTCTCGGAGAAGGAAGAGGAGCAGCGGAGAATGAAATTAAGCTTCAGACAGCGGTGGCGGAGAGGTGCAGCGAAATGAAAATTGTGATTTGGAGAAAATGAAGGCATAAGGGAAAAGAAGATAGTGGTTTGGGAAAAAAAAAGCAGAAAGAATGAAGGCGCAAAAACATTATTTTAAAAATTAAAAATTATAAATGTTACGGGCGGTTTCTTTTAAACCGTCGGAAATTTTCCGAGGTTTTGAAAACCGCCGGAAAAAAACCTCTCCTAAAATTAAAAATTTTTGTAGTGTGTTTGATAGGAAGTATCATAAGATTTTCTTTTAGTATGTACTTTAAATAAAACTCAACAACTTCTTTTAAAATATATATTTCAGAAACATTCTGTAAAACAGTGACAATAGAATTTTACCAAATAAACATTCATAAATACAAAGAAAACTTATGAAACATAAGTATTAAAAACATTTAATTAAGTGTGTTGGAAGTCTCACATCGACTAGAAATAAGGCCAATTAATACTTTATAAGTGGGTGCAACCTTATCCTATAAGCCGATTTTGTGGGGTTGAGTTAGGCTTAAATTCCACTTCTAACAAGTATGCGAGAAATGACTTCTAATATAATTTTATAGGTTAAATATGTTTTTTTTAACTTTCAATAAAATTTGAAATTATTTTATTTTAAAATTTTTTATTGAATTAGTTTTTAAAATTTAAGAATACGTAGACTTAATCTTTGAATTGTAACGGATTAAACAATAACATCTGATACGAACTTTTATATGATTTTCTTTTAATATGTATTTTCAATAAATTCAACAATGGTAATTGAGTATATCTTTTAGAGGACATTTTTAAAACAATATCAATACAATTTACTAAATTAAAATTGATAAAATAGGGAAAAAAATTGAAACATAAGTGGTAAAAACATTTAATTAAGTGTGTATGAATTCACTCTTAATATAATTTTAAGAATTAAATATGTTTTTGTCTTTTAATTTTAAGTAAAATTTAAAATTAATTTATGTTTAAATTTTTCTCAATTTCATCTTTTAACTTTAAGAATGTAAAGATTTAGTCATCAAAATGTATTAACATTCAACAGTAACATCTGTTAGGAACTCTTATAAGATTTTTTTTTAATATATACTTTCAATAAAACTCAACAACTTCTTCTCAAATATATCAGGACATTTGTAAAACAGTAACAATACAGTTTAACAAATAAAAATTGATAAAATATTGTGAAACACAAGTGCTGTAAACATTTAATTAAGTGTGTGTGAATCAACTTTTAATATAATTTTATGAATTAAATAAATTTTATCCGTTAACTTTCAGTTAAATTTGTAATTAGTTTATCTGTGATACTTTGACTCAAGTTAATCTCTTTATTTTATAAATACGTAAATTTAGTTTCATAGTATAACGACATTAAGCAGTAAGAAATGATAGAAACTCTTATAAGATTTTATTTTAGTATGTACTTTTTATAAACTCAAAAACTTCTTTTAAAATATATCTTTTAGAGGACATTTTGAAAATTAGTAAAAATACAATTTATCAAATTAAAATTGATATAATACGAACAAAATTGTAAAACACAATTGTTAAAAACATTTAATTAATTGTGTCTAAATCAATTTCTAATATAATTTTATAGGTCAAATATATTTTTCGTTATTTAACTTTTATAAAAATTATGAATTAATTCATATTCAAAACTTTAATTCAGTCTCAACTTTAAAAGTACATAAATTTAGTCTTCAAAATATAACAATGTTAAAAAATAACATTTGATTGGAACTCTTATAAGATTTTCTTTTAATATGTACTTCCAAAAAGCTCAACAATTACTCTTCAAAGATATCTTACTCACCCATCCTTTTCACAACCATATTTTAATGTTCAACTTTTTGTAGAAGTCTCACATCGACTAGAGATAAGGTCAATTCATAATTTATAAGTGGATGCAAACCTTACTTTATAAGTTGGTTTTGTGAGATTCAGTTAAATTTAAAGTCTACTTCTAACAAACTTGGTCAAGACTCAATTAGAAGGTATTTCTATTAAGATGATCACATTTTTAAGAAATTAAAGGATGATGCGTGATGATAAATTTATTATTTAGGCGTCAATAAGATGGGAAAATGATTATGAGCAAGGGTTACACAAGTGATAAAAGCTCAAGCCAATTATTACTATGAGATGTAGTAATATTACATTGAAAAGTTAAAACAACACGTATATTTACAAAAGATCAATGAATATTTGTCTTATTCTCCTTTAATCCTTTCCATCTACAGCTCTCTGCAAATTTCTATGAATTCGCATTTCATCTAAAAGATAGAAAAGCTCATTCTGTAATCTTCTTTAAACAAAAATCTGTGTTATGAGCCTCCTTAGGCTTTTCCAGACAAGCCTCCAACCATTCAACAGTTCTTTTCAGCACCTCGCAGACACTTAACATCCTCATCTTGTTCTCCTTTAAATGATAATTACTATGATTGAAAAGTTAAAATGAGACGAATATTTAGAAAAAGATGAATAAATGTTTGTCTTATTCTCCTTTAATCATTTCCATCATACAGCTCTCTACAATTTTCTTTTTGCACATGTCAGCCACTCTCATCTTATTCAGCAAATTTCCATCTTCTTTAAACAAGATATCTGGGAAATTACTAATGAAATGGGGAAATACTCAAAACTTTGACAGCAAAACTATCCCATTTCTAAATAATGTCCCAAATCATCATCCTGTATCATTCATAAAAAATAAAAAGCTTCTGTTAGAAATTAGAATCATTTTGAAATCAAAGATTATCCAGCACTCATTCATATATATTAAGCTTGACATTTTTTATAATCTCCATTTTCATGTATATTTATTGCCAGAGAAAAATTGTGAAACAGTACTCAATATGTGTATCACTAAAAAATGAAAAAAAGTGGAGGATCTAATTATATATACGATACCTTTGGTATACTTCCTTGATTTGATTTTGAGATAATCTAATTTCAAAACTTTATGTCTGCGTCTTCCTCGTCTTCATCATTCTGCATGCCGCTGCCCATTCTCCAAACTCTAAATATTCAGAGACAACTAAAACTATTATTTTCTTACTGATTAAAATTCCATAACTTTGATGACAAACTCTACGATCTCCGCTTTATATAGATAGAAAAAGGAGATGACTAGTTCATTGAAAGAGAATTAATATTAATTTTTCAGTAATTTCGTTTCAAAATTATAAAATAAGAAAAGTAATTAATGTATGCATTTAATTAATAAATAATGTCATTAATGTAATAAATTAATGTATGCGTTATATTATTTTTGTAATACCATTCAATACGTTACACGAAGTTAAAATATAAATCAATGAAACATAAATAACCGTAATTTATTTATTTGTTGATTTCTGTAAAATATTAATATACATTGATTTAGTTTAATACATAATTAATAGTGTAAAACTTTAGTGGCCACGTCTCCAAAATATCTCTCTCCCTGGGGCATACATATCTTATTGATAACTTTCATCTCAACATGTAATATTTATATATGACAAATAAATTTGTATTTATATTTGCTAACATGTATAAGCTTTTTTTGATTTGGTACATTTTAACGATGTTATCCAGTTTTAGTGATTTCAGTAAATATCACAACCAATTATACGGTGTTTAATATGTAATTCATAATGTGATTTATTGGCCTTTTGATCAATATTTAAAGAATTTAGCTTAAGAGGATTTTGTAAAAGTGTCTAAGCCAATAAGAGAGAGACACTATGTTGAGCAGGTTGGTTTCATTTTAATCATTCTTAAATTATACTTCTTATTTTTCTTAATAATATGCTTAACTTTTACTTGCTTTTCAGATTAGCTGTTGGTTTGCCTTTGGATATTTGCATGGCTACGTTCTATTTTATAAGTAGTTTCTAGCATATGTAAATAGGCTAACATGCTAACACCATTAGTGCAAAAAAGTATACCACCACTCAACGTATAACTAACGTTAAAAATGACCGGTAGCATTTTTATAATAATTCAATTATTTTCAGCATTAGACATTAAAGGTTAATGAATTCAATAAAAAATTGAGCGGGATTGAAAATTCATTCACTTTATCTTAATGCGCGATACCCTCTTCTATGCTCAAACTACGATCATCACACATGTAATCTTTTTTTCATTTGTTACAAATGCATGTTAATTAACTATTTTAGGTATGATTTTTTTTGTTTTGACTATTATTTTCGTGTTCTTGTCCTCATAGGCACATTTTGCTTTCTCTCTCACGGTGGCAACACTTTATTTCGACGAACCCACTTTGAAGGTTAGTTTTTGTTTTCTTTTTGAAGAACTTGTTTGTAGTTTTTTTGTTGAACTTGTTTGTTGTTGTTTGGTTGAACCTGTTTGTGGTTGTTGTTTGATTGAAATTGTTTGTTATTGTTTTTTTGTTGTTGATATTACATTACACGTTCATAGTTCATGCTTTATAAAATATCAAAAACTAAATTTATTGTTTTTCTCTACTTTCACGTTTCGTAAAGTTGTAAAAAAGGATGACAATTAATTTAAAAAAACAAAAAAAAATGATTAACGTTAATATTGACAAAATTCGAAGTTAATTTGCTTTATTATAAAGTCGAATTGTTCTATGTTCAACATCAATTTAACGTTCCCGATATGACGTCGACCTCGAATTCGACGTGAAAGACCGCAATATGGTGTTTTTACTAGTGCACTTATTTAATAAGCAACTTTATGAATTATTTTTAAATGGTATTATTGGAATAGGACACCATGCCCTATTTTGATGGGAATGTATACACGGTTCATTCTATACCATGTCTTTCTCAGACCTGTAACTCAACACTGCTACTATTATGTATACTTGGGAAATGCACCTCTTTGCATTATTGGTGTATGACTTTTATGGGTAAAAATTTGTTAACAGCAAGTTTTTGGGATAATAAATTTGTTTATAAGATGGTTTATGTGTATATCTACAATCATAACAATCATTAATCTTAATTTGGTTATTTTCTTGATTGAAGAGAGGGGGACAAAGTAGTGTTTAATGTTGAAGACATTCAAGAGTATGATCATTCTACAAATGAACAACCAATGATCCTACTTATTTTTAATATGATTTTATTTAAGTTTTCAATTTTTCATTTCAAGATATTCCGTGTGATTTCTGTTATATATAATTTATATTTGAATGTTAGAATTAAAAGTGTATGATTACTATTAAAAATTATTTCTACGAACTTTGACCTGATTCATGCATCTCAAATTTATGATACTCTTTTTTGCGTATTTTAGGTGACAACAAAAGGACATGTTGGAGAAATTTGCAAGTTCCATTAGGCAGTTTTGGATTTATAGATTACTCTTATGTTATTCCGATAACAAACCATTGCTGCACAAATACAAAACATTAATTAATCTATCTACTTTTTGTTGTTCTTATGATGAAATTGGAGAAAAAGATGGAGACCGAAGAAATTTGGACATGTTGCTATAAATTTTGTAACATGTTCTTGAATACTGTTTTTTTGTGATTGACAAATTAGAATGTGGTGTAGCTTTCTATTTTATTTATGACTTTGTTTTATCCTACAATTCATCCAAAACTACTGAAGAAACTCCCGATGCCGTGACAATAAGGGATTTTCATCATATGTGGTTCCTTGTGGAAGTCTCGCTTGGAATCAGATGATGGATCCTTCTACCTCTACTATGAGTTATAAAGCATGGCAAAGAGAACCAAAAGGTATGCTATTTCCTTGGTAAAATCTTCTGCTCGTAATTGAATTACCTACTCTACTTGATGTTTTTTTATATTTTGTTGTTCGCTTATTAGGATGGTCCACCCCAATATGAAGCAATAGTATTTTTGAAAATGCTACCCCTGAGATGATGAATTCAGACCTAGATGGGACGACTTGTTTGCAAAGTCTTCAACTATTGAAGAGTGTTCAACTACTGGTACCATGAAAGTGCAATGGTATACGAAAGGTAAGGTGCATAACAAATTTCTCCTGATTTAAGTGTATTTAATTGTTCTTTCTCAGTGTGCTAATCGGTGCAACTCTTTGTGATATTATATTCTTTTAACAGTGGAATCAAGAGAGGTAGTCAATTAACTGCCTGTGAAGTAAGGAAAACAAGGTCAGAAGATTGAACCTGAGAAACCACAAGGCGTGAACATTCCCAAGATGCTAGTTATGGGTGGTGTTGTAGCTCTTGCTTGTAGTTTGGATAAGGGTCTCGTGACCAAGTATCTTTTATTTGGTGTTACTATAAGATTTGTTAATATAGGTAAACAATAGTTAAAATGGAAAAGGAATGAATGCTTTGAATGACATTCTTTTATATATAATATTTTGGTTTAGATTTATATTTTGTTTCATTTTATTTTATTATATTAAAACACTTTTATGCTCACAAATCATTTGAATAATAAAAAAAATAAAATTATTTTATATTATCGACGGTTTCTGAAAATCTTAACTATGTAAATCCAATAATTACTAACGATTTTGGTAAAACTCTCGTAAGTACTAGCGGTTTTTGCTGAACTCTAGCAAGTACCGACAATTTTCATAAAAACTCCTACAAATATCGGCGTTTACCCCTGCAAGTATTAACAATTTTTAAGAATCCCCGCAAATAGTGGTTGTTACTTACAAACCGTCAAAAATTATTTGTTAACGGTGTTTCCAGCCGATTTTTCCAACTGTGGGGAAAGGTATTTACTGGGAGTTAAAATCATCGGTAATGTAAAAAAAAAAAAACCTTAGTATAATTCCTGATTTTTATGGTGGTGGAAGTTTCCATTCCTCTTTAACGTGTCATGCCCAACCTAGTCGAAACTATTGGACTCAAATGAATACATAAGCCTTTTTGATGTTACAACAATGCTACGACTAGGACCTGCTATTGCCTATGATTTCTCCCTTTAGCAACATGCTTCTCTCTTTAACACCATAAAAAACCACAAAACAATCTCCAAGAACCACCACATCTTTCTTGAATTAAGGTTGTTGTTCAGTTGACATTGGCTTAAAAATGATTTTTTTGGTCATGTTTAATTTAGCAAGCTTTGATAAGGATAAGTCGCGGCACCATGAAAATGATGAGGGTTTTGACGAGTGGTGGCTTGGCGATCTCGAAGGGGTCGCGACTCATGAGCACGATCAGGGTTTTGATGAGCATCGACTTAGTGATCTAGGGTCCCGACATTGTAGACATCGAGGGTTTTGAACTCTGCCTTGATGTAGAGGAGTTCGTCAAGGAGGAAGTGTAGCTAGGACATGGAGAGGAGATGTCTAGAAGGCTTTTTTTTCTGTTAGCTGAGATTCCAAGATTCAGTTTGACCAAAGGAAATGGTACCCTACCAAGTTGACCAAGGAGTTGTGATAGTATCTACACTTGGACCAACACACAACAACATAGATGAAGTGAAACATGAACAAGAAGAAGGAGAAGGAGCGCATAGAGAATAATGAAGCGCGAAAAGAGGGTTGGGGAAGAATATCAAATATTCTATACTAGTTATAGTGAAAAAATGGTATGGAAAAAGTTTTCCAATATTATATTTTTTCCAACCACACACTACTTTTATATTAGTTATAGGCTAGTCGATATAGAAAAACAATTTTCTATACCTAGTTTTAAGTGGAACATTATAAAAATCTTTGAAATTTATTACAGATTTACAATCATTCCACTTTCTATACTTGTTCTCAATGGAACAGGTATAAAAAAGTGTGACATATTTGTAATATTGTCACCGCATCACTTTTTATACTTGGTAGATTTCAATTGGTACAAAACGTCGTTATAAAAGGTGTATTTTACACTAATAGACAAACAACATTTTGGTCTTTGTTGTAGGTTCGTAAGATCGTGCTTTGATGCATTACTCATACCTTCTCCTTCCATTATTGAGAAATTATTCATTATGTATTTCATTGTTCAAAGCACGCTCTTATTTATCATGCATTTAAATAATTTTAATTTTTTTTATCAGATAGACTTCGGTTACTGAAACATATTTGAAGTATATGATTCAGTTAAGAATCAAAGCCTAAAACCATCTTTTTTGTTTTGCCTCACTTTGATATGTTTCGATTATAAAATTAAAGTAAAACTTTCAAAATAACAAATGTTAAATCTATCAATAGGTATAGGAAAGAAAATGATTTCTTTTTCTCTAAAAACTGGAATGGAATAATAAATATAAATACATGTTCTTTAACGATAGAATCAACCATCACTCAGAAATAACATGTGTATTCTCTTAATAGACTACTAGCATTAAATCCATCATTCACTAGTAAAAAAAGGGATTGGAAAGCGCTATATACGCTTCGGTTTAAGCAAACCCGAAGCGCATAAAAGCGCGGTGGCAGAACCGTAAATAAAGCTAACATATATGCCTTGGTTGCTCCAAACCCGATGCCTAAAGCATAATACTAACTCGGTCCTACACCAAACCGAAGCATAAACATACCTCTGATAGATGTTACTAACTCGGTTTCCACGAAAATCGATGCCTAAAGGCACCTTCGAACTCGGTTCTAAGCAGACCGATGCATATGTTCTGCTTCAGACCTGCCACCCACCTGCCAGACAAGACGTGCCATGCTACTAACTCGGTTCTTATGAGAACCGAGGCCTAAAAGTCACCTTCGAACTCGGTTCTAAGTAGAACCATGCATATGTCTCTACTTCAGACCTGCCACCCACCTATCAAACAAGACTTGCCATGCTACTAACTAAATTCTGATGAGAACCGAGGCGTAAAAGTCTGCTCCACTGCCAACCTCTGACGTTCTTGGTTTCAGCTGGTGTTTATGCACCGTTGGCTTCTTGACGAGCTGGTAAGGGTGTTATGCCTCGGTTAAGTGAAGAACCAAGGTAGTAACATGTTTAAATTTCTTCCGCGAACAGAACCACCTTCGTTCATCTTCTTCTCAGCGCGTCGCGAGCTACAAAAACCCTGCCATCTCCGTTTGCTTCCATCTCTGTTTGCTTCCATCGCGTTTGCTCCCATCGCCGGTGACCGCCTTTTATCGTCATTCTCCTCCTCTCCGTGTGGTCACCACCGCCAAGTGCTTTGGTGTTTCCTCCGCTTTGCTTCCATCTCCGCCGCGTCTCAGTTTTTGTGGTGTTGCGTCTGCCTCTGCTTCCATCTCCATCGCCGATGCTTCCATTTCAGTCACGACTTTCATTCTCGCCAAGCTTGCTGCCACGCTCCCAGGTACTTGATCCTAAAAGTATCTCCATCTTCATTGATTGTGTATAGGTCATTCATCCAAATCATTTGTGGTATTGATAAAGAAAATTTGGCATGAAAAAGGAGTACGTAGTTAACCAAATCAATTCATTGCTTGTTTAAAAGTGACCAAAACTAAGGAAAAAATAGAAAATTGCGGAAGGAAAAATGAAGCCTCACTGAATTATTTCTATACATTATGTTAATTCTCTTGTTTTGTCTTTTATTACAACATTAAGATAAGGCAAGAAAAACTAACAGTGAGTAAGTGGTGACGAATAAGGAAGAATTAAGGATCAAATGCAATGAATGCTCCACGTGTTGTATGAGATAAATGTGAGGGTTATTTTAATGTGTGGATTATTATTGCTAGTGTAGAAAACTTTATTATTGATAAACTTGATTTAATTAGAGATGCTTGAATATACTGTTTGTTATTGTGAATTAGCCTTAGTTTCCCGTTTAAGATTCACTACAAAAATTATTTACTATCTCCATATTTTTTTAACAAATGTACTTTTTAGAAATTAAAATACAGGAGATGGTAATAATAATTTACAAGTATTGAATCTTGAATTGCCCGGTTGGACAATTTAAGAAGAGTAATAACTTTTTCATAGTTTATTATAACATATCAATTTTAATATACATGTCTTAAATTTCACGAAAATTTGTCGTTGTGTTTTGTATTGATCTTCGGGTGCATATTTGATTGTGATTTATAATCACTTTCATTTCGTGTAACCTGAAGACCAATGCGAAATGCTGGCAAAATTTCGTGAAATTTAAGATATGTTGTTTAAAATTGATATGTTTAATAAACTAAAAAAAGTGAATCTTCTTGAATGGGATAGGGTCACACCTTGAATACAAACACGATCAAAGTGATCATTCAAGATTATTGAAATTGTGTAAACAATTTCAGTAAACATGCGTACGGATAGAGGGTGGATTAATTTACCACGCATCAGCACTGAGTACGAGAGAGGGGTAGAAGAATTTATAGAGTTTGCGCAACGTAATGCGAGTACAAGTGGTGATGATGAAGTCAAGTTCAGATGTCCCTGTGTGAACTGTTTGAATGGGAGGAAGTTGAACGCAACTGATATTAGGGAACATCTTATCTGTGATGGTTTCATACGAAGTTATACAACATGGATATGGCACGGCGAATTAACAGACTTTCCAACTGTCTCTCAACTGAAAATGTTTATGATTCCATAATGGATATGGAAGATCAAGCAGAAGAAGACAACTTAGAGGACATGATCCGCGATGTTGGCGCAGAAGCTTTTGCCCAAGCGCATGTGTATGAAACGATGTCCACTGATGAGACTCCTTTGTATGCGGGTTCAACTAAGTTCACACGGTTGTCAGCGGTGTTAAGGCTCATGAATTTAAAGGCGAGCAATGGATGGAGTGATAAGAGTTTTACAGAATTGTTGTCGTTGTTGAATGAAATGCTGCCAGATGGAAATACGTTACCCAATCGTAATTATGATGCAAAAAAATTCTTTGTCCGATGGGTATGGAATATAAACGGATACATGCATGTCCGAATGATTGCATATTATATAGGAATGAGAATGAAGTTTTGATAAAGTGTCCAAAATGTGGGTTATCACGATACAAGTCAAAAAACAACGGTGAAGATGGTGGTCACACAGAAAAGAATGGTTCTGCTTTGAAAGTAGTTTGGTACCTTCCACTAGTTGCCAGACTTAAGCGTTTGTTCGCGAATCCCAAAGACGCTAAAAACCTAAGATGGCATGCAGATGAGAGAACAACTGATGGGCTGCTTCGTCATCCAGCTGATTCAAAGCAATGGAAAATTATTGATCAAGAATTCCCCCAATTTGGTGAAGAATGTAGAAATCTTAGGTTTGGCTTAGCTACTGATGGAATGAATCCATTTGGTAATTTAAGTACCAATCACAGTTGTTGGCCCGTTATACTGATAATTTACAACTTATCTCCTGGATTGTGCATGAAAAGAAAGTACATGATGTTGTCAATGTTGATATCTGGTCCAAAGCAGCCTGGAAATGACATCGATGTTTATCTAAGGCCACTAGTTGAAGACTTGAAGTTGTTGTGGGTTGATGGGGTTGAAATATTTGATGCCTTTGCTTCAGAAACTTTCATGATGCATGCCATGTTATTTTGCACCATTAATGACTTCCCAGCTTACGGTAATTTGTCGGGGTACAGTGTGAAGGGTCATAAAGCATGTCCTATATGTGAAGAAAACACTGCAGCTCAACAATTAAAACACGGAAGGAAGACAGTGTATATGCGTCATCGGCGATTTTTACAATCTAATCATCCATATCGAAGGTTAAAGAAAGCATTCAATGGAGAACAAGAGAAAGACAATGCACCCATTCCACTTACTGGACTTGAAGTTGCTGAGAAAGTTAATAGAGTACATCATATATTTGGGAAAACGTCGAAGAAGTCTTCTGTAACGACCCCTTGGAAGAAGAAATCAATATTCTTTGATCTTCCATATTGGTCAAAGTTAGATGTTAGACATTGCATAGATGTCATGCATGTTGAGAAAAATGTTTGTGATAGCTTGATTGGTACACTACTAAACATCCAGGGAAAAACAAAAGATGGAGTGAATGCGCGTTTGGATTTGGTTGACATGAAGATCCGAGAAGAGTTGGCACCAAGAGAGATTGGTAAACGTACTTATTTGCCCCCTGCATGTTACACAATGTCCAAACAAGAGAAGATAAGTTTTTGTCTTTGTTTAAAGAGTATCAAGGTACCACAAGGATACTCTTCAAATATCAAGAGCTTAGTGTCAATGCAGGACTTAAAGCTTGTTGGACTGAAGTCTCACGATTGCCACGTCTTAATGCAACAGTTGTTACCAGTGGCAATTCGTGGAATTTTGCCCAAAAAAGTTAGGCTGACCATAACTCGATTGTGCTCATTTTTCTTCAATTTGTAGTAAAGTCATCGATCCTACAAAGTTAGATGAACTTCAAAGCGAAATTATCATCATCTTGTGTCAACTAGAAATGTTTTTCCCTCCATCCTTTTTTGACATCATGGTGCATTTACTTGTTCATTTGGTCAGAGAAATAAAGTTGTGTGGACCAGTATACTTAAGATGGATGTACCCTATTGAGCGTTATATGAAGATTTTGAAAGGGTACGTCAAAAATCAATATCGTCCAGAAGGTTCATGATTGAAAGATATATTGCTGAAGAAAGTATTGAGTTTTGCTCTGAGTATATGACTAAAGCAAATCCGATAGGAGTCCCTCGGACATCATGGTTGAGTAGATATTCTACAAGTAAAAGCATCCGAGGTGTGAATGTGGTGACGAAAAGTCGTGAAGAATTGATGCAAGCACATCTGTACATATTAAACAACACAGATGAAGTGATCCCATTTTTGGAAGCACACAAAGCCGTTGTAAAGGACAACTATCCACGACAATCAGAGAAATGGCAGTTGATGGAGCATAACAGAACATTCTTGTCCTGGTTCAAATCTGAAGTTTCGAAAGAATCACGGTCCTCTGAGACTTTGTTGTGGTTAGCAAATGGCTTGAAGTTTGATGTTGTATGTTGTACAGGCTACGAAATTAATAATTGCACATTCTATACAAAGACTTTGGATGATAAAAGCACAGTACAAAATAGTGGCGTCAGTCTAGAAGCTGAGTCGCTACAGTTTTCCACATCCAAAGATCAAAATCCTGTAGTTGGATCCATGAGATATTATGGTAGAATTGAAGAGATATGAAGTTGATTACACTAAGTTTTCCGTTGCACTCTTCAAATGTAAGTGGGTAGACAATAAGAGTGGTGTCAAAATAGATGAATCTGGTATGACACTTGTTGATTTTCGAAAGGTTGGTTATGAGAGAAACCGTTCATCATGGCATATCAAGCAAGTCAGGTTTTTTATGTCAAAGATCCTGCGTCTGACCATTGGTATGTTGCTCTCCAAGGAAAAAGGCAAATTGAAGATAAAGAAGAGAATCTAAGTAATCTTCATATCGCTGACAACCATCCATTTAAAACGACAATAAATTTGGATGACGACCCTCTAATTGATGATATACAAGCAATACGAGAAGATCACAATGAGGGAATATATATATGACCAATCCATATGATTATGTATGAATTTCATGTTTGTGTAAATATTTATGGCTTTTTTAAATAATATATGTTATTTTATAAGTGTTTTATTTATATTTCATCTTATTTATTGTGACAGATATATGGCTGAGTCACCTCATTCGTCAGGCGATGAAGTCCCCACCACTTCTAGACGGACGAGAGGAGCAACGAGGTTACGACAGCTTATACTTAGAAGAAATGCAGGTGAGAGGACACCTGTCATTATTGACGTGGTCACTGGAGTTGCATCTGGCCCAAATGCAGATGTATTTAGGTCTTACCTTGGAGTACTAGCACGTGATCGTATCTCTATACTTACTCCATCCTTTGACCATGTTTCTGAGGCTGATCGGAATCTCATCTGGCAAGATCTATTGGTAAGTTAAGCAATATTGCTCCAAATTCTATATTCATTATATTGATAAATCTGTATTGATATAAGGTTATTACTTTCTTTGTTGCAGATAACATTTGATATGCCAAACGTCGAGAGCTTAAGGAATAGTGTTTATCTGCAATTGCAGAAAGATTTCGAGGGTTTAAGACAAAATTGACGTCTAGATATATATTTGGACCAAAAAGTAATGAAAATCCATGTTCCAAATATTCAGCAATTGACGAAGAAATGGCGTCAGTTTGTAGAGCTTCGTTCATCCGAGCGTGGCAGGTAAGTGCAGTAAAATCATTCAATTCATCATTCATAATTCTCTACTATGACAATTGTTTCATTTTGTCACAGGAAAAAAGGTCAAAAGCACAGGAATAAGCGCTCAGAATAAAAATCCACACCTACTTCTCGTGGTGGATATAGGAAGCTTGAAGAAAAAATGAAGCAGAAGTCAGATAGTAGACTTCCACTTTCTGAGGGTGGTGACCCTCCTCTCCTCCTTCACCACCATCTCGGCACAGAAGTGGAAGTTAGCCCGTATAAGACCATCGGGCTCCTCTACCAGAGAAATATCTGAAAGAATTGTAAGATGTCATTTCTTATATTTTTACATTAATTTTGTTATATATATATATATATATATATAATATATATATATATATATATATATTACATAGATCTTTCTAATGATTTTGAACTTTTGTTATGTGACAGTACTCCTTGGTTGAGCAGAACTCCCAAGGTCAATTCACACAAAAAGGTCGTCAGGATATTCTTGCCACAGCTATTGGACGACTTGAGCACCCAGGACGGGTGTGTGGTGCTGGGATATGCATAGGCATGCAACAGTTTTTTGGGTCTTCCTCGCGTCCATATTCATACGACCTTGGTTCCCCTGAACCGAGGCATATAGTCCTACGAAAAAACATAAAAAACCAAAAACTATAATGTTTCGGTTATGGTTAAACCAATGCCAAATCCTCTCCCTTTATGCCTCGGTTTACACCCGAAACCAAAAGTGTTAATTACACTTTTTGCCTCGTCTGAATATGTCTCGGTTCGAGAACCACTGCTTATAACAAAAAACAACCACTGTCATTTCTCCTGACTGTACTAGTGATTCATACTACAACACTTAGAAAGATTAGACAACATACATCATTAACAAGATATAATTCGATTAATATATATATATATATATATATATATATATATATATGGGTTTGTTAAATTACGTACGTTTGTTTTTCAATTGGTACATTTTAGTAATGTGTATCGGGTTTTAGTAGATAAAAATACTTTTATATATTATAGATTTTAAGTTTTAAATTTGAATAATTTTATTCTCAAAACTAAAAAAAAAAGAAACCCCAAACCCTTACTCACCTCCCTCATTTCTCTTAACCATTTCTCTTTCATCTCTCACTCTAACATTTTCTTTGTCATCGTTATTATATCTCCAAGTGCAAAAATTAGAAACACTCGCAGTTAAATAATTTAACTTTATAAAGAGTTGAGTCATTGGCATATTCACCTTTAGGCAAAGGTTCATTCAAGATTTTGTTATGAGAAAAGAAAGGATAGGAATTGTATTTCTTATTCCATGAAGAAGAGTACAATTTTACATATATATAATTGTTTGAAACAATATATAAACGGAATATAAATATAAAAATAGAATATAAATATATGAAGATAAATGCACAGATATGAACGGAAAATAAATTAAATCCAATATCCCCCTCAAGCTGCAGCATATATATCCTTAATGCTCAGCTTGGACAACAAAGATTGAAATTGTGCTGGATGCAAAGCTTTAGTATGAATGTCTGCAAGTTGTGCTGAAGTAGGAATGGACAGGAGCTTAATTACACCAGCTTGAACTTTATCTCTTATGAGATGACAATCAATTTCAATATGCTTTGTTCTTTCATGCATGGCTGGATTTTGTGCAATTTGTATAGCAGATTGATTGTCACAAAACAGAGAAACTGGTTGTGGTAGAGGTTGTTTCAAATCATGGAGCAAATACAGAAGCCATTGAATTTCACATGTTGTGGAAGCTAAAGCTCTATATTCTGCTTCGGTTGATGATCTAGATATAGTACCTTGCTTCTTGGATTTCCAGCTAATTAATGATGCACCATAGAACACATTAAAACCAGTCACAGACCTTCTAGTGTCAGGGCAAGCAGCCCAATCAGAATCACTAAAAGCCTTGAGAGCATGTTCTGTGTTGGAGGGAAAGAATAATCCTTGTCCTGGATTGTTCTTGATATATCTCAGGATTCTTATTGCTGCTGCATAGTGATCTTCCAAAGGATTGGAAAGAAATTGACTGAGAGTACTAACAGCGAAACATAAATCTGGTCTTGTGTTGGTTAGATATAGTAACCTGCCAAGAAGTCTCTATAGGCCTGCACATCTGAATAGGGTTTCCCTTCTGTCTTGGAAAATTTTGTGCCTGGCTGTATAGGAGTAGAAACAGGTTGACACCCCAACAATCCTGCATCTTCTAGTAACTCTAGAGCATACTTCCTTTGTGACAAATTAATGCCCTGTTGAGATCTTGCAATTTCTAAGCCCAGAAAATACTTGAGTTGGCCTAAGTCTTTAATCTTGAACTTTGCATTCAATAGAGCCTTCACAGTTTGGATTTCCTGGATGTCATCACCTGCCAAAACTATATCATCTACATAAACAAGTAAGATGGTAATATGAGCAGAATCACTTTTGACAAAAAGTGAATAATCTGATTTTGATTGTGTGTAGCCCAAAGAAAGTAAAGTAGTTGTCAACTTGTAATTCCATTGTCTAGAGGCTTGTTTGAGTCCATATAAAGACTTCAACAACTTGCAAACTTGTCCTGGTTTTTCAGATTTATAACCAAGAGGAAGAGACATGTATACTTCTTCATCTAGATCCCCATGTAAAAAGGCATTAGTTACATCTAGTTGATGTAAATACCAATGTTTGGAAGCTGCTAAAGCTAGAACCAATCTTACTGTTGTGAGTTTGACAACAGGTGAAAAAGTCTCAAAGTAATCTAAACCTTGTTGTTGTGTGTAGCCTTTGGCTACAAGCCTTGCCTTGTATCGTTCAATACTCCCATCAGCATGCCTCTTTATTTTGTATACCCATTTACATCCGATAGGTTGCTTTCCATTAGGTAGATCAGTCAAAACCCAAGTTTTGGTATTTTCTAAAGCTGCAATTTCTTGATCCATGGCATTTCTCCAACAATCATGTTTGATGGCTTGGTTATAGGTTTTAGGTTCACTAACTTGGGAAAGATTAAGGACATATGATTTATGAAGAGATGATAATGCATCATATGATAGATATGAAGAGATAGGATATAAGGTACCTGTGGATGACTGAGTGGCGGAAGAAGTAGATGACATGTTGCAATGATAGTCCTGCAGATAAGATGGTGTATGTTTTGGCCTAATTGATTTCCTTTGTGGAGTAGCAGTGACAGGTTCAACAGAAACAGGCTGAGAAGAGAAAATAACAGGGTCGGAAACAATAGAAGGAGGAGATGTAAGTGGTAAAGAGGGTTGATCAGTAACTTCTGAGAAAAGAGGTGATGGAGGTGAAATAATTTTGGTGACAAAATCCAAGGAATTTTGTGTATTAATAGGTGAGTGCTTGTCACTAGTAAGAAAAGGAAATATATTTTCATAAAATACTACATTCCTTGATAGAAAAATTTCCCTAGAATTGAAATCTAACAAAAGGTAGCCTTTCACTCCTGTTTTAAAACCCAGTAAAACACATTTTCTTGCACGAGGTTGAAATTTTGTTCTATGAGTTTGAAGAGTTGAAGCATAGCAAAGTGAGCCAAAAACTCGTAAGTAAGTAATGTCAGGTTTAACATTGTGTAACAGCTGAGATGGAGAAAAATATGTCAAAACTTTGGAAGGTAAAATATTAATGAGTTGCACAGCATAACGAACAGCAAAAGACCAGAAAATTATGGGCAAATGGGATTGAAACATTAAAGATCTAGCAACATTGAGAATGTGTTGATGTTTTCTCTCAACGACTCCATTTTGTTGAGGTGTTTCAACACATGATAATTGATGTTGTATCCCTTTTT
>NC_142168.1:67535023-67616877 GCF_029865625.1 Vigna umbellata
TTCTTGTAGATTTTGGTCTTTAAAAGACGTTCCTTGTTTGCTAGTCTCATGAGTTGGTTGTTGTGCATCAAGTATGGATTAAGTTGAAAAATGAGGGCAAAGTGTCATAAGAATCAGAGTAGTCGGACAAAGAAAAGTAAAAATTAGGCACATATGATCTTAGTTGTGGAAGAGTTTTTATTTGTGTTCTAAAGTAGGTACTATAATTGTCACCTAAGAGTGGTGGGGTTCACTATTACTTTGGTGTTTGAAGTAGAACCAAAGTCAAATAGTTTCTAATTAGATATTTCCTACTGAGAGTGGGAAGTAAAAGAAGTATATGGGGGAGTGGTTAGAGAAGTAGTGGTTTAGACTCAGTTTAAACACCAGAATAACTACAAGTTTAGTAAATCTCAAAGGAGAAGTTGTGGTCTATCAAATCGTTCAAGCATAAGTCTTGACTATGAAAGGGGTGATTATTAGGACATGTGTTTTTATTTAAAACTTTAATGTCAACTTCTTGTTATAATTATTTTTTATAGGATTGCACAATATGTTTACATTTTACTTTAACAACAATATTTGCATATATATTTCATTTTAATAAAATATATAACTTAAAAGTTTAATACTAAATTTTAATCATATAAAAATATTGTTGGGTTAAATATGTTTTTAGTCCCTAAACTATTGGCCGTTTCTGGTTTTCGTCCCTCTTTCAAAGTAAGGTACAATTTGGTCCTCATTCTTTTCGAAACGTTCGTTTTAGTCCTCGAAAACTAAACACTGTTTAAAAATTTGGTCCTCATTTAGCAACAAATGAGGACTAAAACCAAAATTCCGAGGACTAAAACGAACGTTTCGAAAAGAATGAGGACCAAATTGTACCTTACTTTGAAAGAGGGACGAAAACCAGAAACGACCAATAGTTTAGGGACTAAAAACATATTTAACCCAATATTATTTTACTACACATCACTAATCAATTTTTGTGTGAATTTTATTATTTAAAACAAATAAATTTGTATCCAAATATTATATTTTAAATTTATTATTATTATTATTATTGTTATTAGTATTAATATTATTATAATTATTATTATTATTATTATTATTATTATTATTATTATTATAAATCTTCTAGTTCATTTTAAACTATTTAGATATTAATTTACTTGATAAATACTTCTTATACCTGATCATGATTCTTGGTTTTTCTTAACAATATATTAAATTTAAACTTTCCAAACATAGACACTAAAAATATTCATAAGAAAACTAATAATAATTATATCAATAATTTTAGTGGGAAATATCAATTCTCAGTTAACTTTTAAGTAACTTTTTTATGTTTATAGTAAATCATCAAAATTAGAATATGAATTTATAAATTTAAGAAACTGAGATTGAATTTTATAATTATAAGTAAAATCCTAGGCTCTATTGTTTATAATTGTAAGTCAAATTCATAAAAAAATAATGAAAATTCATTGAAGAAGCTGAAAACTATTGAAAATGTATAAAACAACAATTACTTGATAAAGGGAGACAAATTATTTAAAAGTTCTTTAAACAAAACATTGTTGAGAATTTGTAATAATTTTTAATAATTTGTAACAAGAAATAGTTATTGCATGTGTGCGTGTCTTTCTGTATGCGCACTTGCCTGCCTGCGTGTGTGTCTTTTTGCATATGCGCGTGTGCTTGCGCGTGTGCTTGCGCGTGTGGGTGCGTGTCTTTCTCTGTACGCGCTTGTCTGCATGTGTGTATTCACGTGCACTGCGTGTGTGTCTTTCTGTATGCACGTGTGTCTGTCTGCATACGTGTGCTTGCGTGTCTTTCTCTGTGCGCGTTTGTCTGCATGCGTGTGTACTCACGCACACTGCGTTTGTGTCTTTCTATATGCATGCGCATGCCTGTCTGCATACCTGCGCTTGCGTGTGCACGCTTGCTTGCTTCCGTGCGTGTGCGTGTGTGACTATGAGCGTAAGTGAGTGAGTGCGTGTAGTGCGCAATTAAAATAAAATTTTCCAAGTTTATTATGTATGTTACTCCTACAACAATTTTTAAGTTTTATTAACAAATAGTTTTCTGATTATTTTGGAAACAATTCGAATGTAATTATCAATGTTTTAAAATTCCATCCTTAAAAACTGTAACATCCCAATAAATAGTAATTACCATTAATCAGAACTAATCACATTTACAGAAAATACAGTGCAGTCTTAAAATAAATAACAGCTGCTCCAAAAGAAAACAGCACGTAAAAAAAAATAAACAGTACTGTACAGTACATTACAGCAGATGCTCAACATTTAAAACTGAACTTGCAGCACTTTACAGTGTTCAGAAACTCCTCAAAATATAAAACAGTTCAGTATTTACAATTCTGCAAAAACTATATACAGAACTGTCAAAATACATTACAGAACTAAATTCTAAAACTGCTACGGAATGAGCCTCTACTGCTCAGCTTTAACTTCAACTTCTACGAGGTTGGCATCCTCCAAATTTTCTTCTTCCAGCATAGATTCAAGGGGTGCCTCACCATCTGCTCACATCCACAACGGATGATCATTGCATTGACAAGACGGACATACAGAAAACAGTAGACAACACAAGGAAAATTGCAAGGGTAAGCTTAGGTAATTTAATTCAATACAATCAACATAATTTAACATATAAAATCAGTCATACAATTCATACAATATTAAACACATATCCACGCATACAGTAACTCATCCAAATTCTCATAACTAAAGACTGTCCGGACTGTATGATCCATGTATCTACAGGCGTTCTTGCACCCGGGTGATGTAGTAACTGGGATACCCTCAACAGCTGCCACCCGAGGTTAACCCTTATAAGCCCAAGTACTATAAGGACTAGGGCCTCCTGCCATTCCCACGCATGAACTACTCTCCTCTACATGAGGATGAGCAATCACGGAATATCAGGATGAACAGCCATCAGTAGCTTAATCCATGGTCATACTACACTACTTCTCATATTCACATCATGTAGACGTTCCTCCTTGGAACGCTCATTCACAATCCAATCCGATAGAATTCATTCACATAACCATTCTCGCATATTCACAACTTCTCTTAATTAAATTTTCATTCTGTGTTCCATTCTCTTAATTTTAAAGGACGTTCATCTCTCAATAGATGGGGAAGAACATATTACAGCACTTATACATTCACGTTTCTGAACAAAAGAAACGCACCCTTATTCATGCACGGACACTGATACAATTAACTAATTTAATTGAAATTGAGTCTAAAAGATCCAAATAATACTTAGGAAAAATTCTAAGTATAAAGACTTGAGATTAAATGAAAAGAACCATTACAGTTTTTCATGACTTTAAGTAAATAATCAGAGCCTTTGTAAATTCGGAAACGAACAATGCCAGTCAAAGACCGAACGTTAATTAATCAATTGAACGAACGTTACAAGATTCGCCCACGAAACAATAGTAAGGACGAGCGTTCAGTAGAAACCGAACCCTCTTTAGGACGAACGTCAGGTCAATGACCGAACACCAATTGAATGAACGTGCATTTGAACGAACGTTCGGTATCAGACCGAACGCTAACTAGGACGAACGCTCAATCTAAGATCGAGAGTTCATTTGGACGAACGCTCAGTATAATACAAAGCGCCACTTAGGACGAACGCTGGTAAACCAAAACCGAGCGTCCTAACTATACTTCACTTTATTTTCAATAGTTGGACACGCTAGGCTAAGCCGAACGCTCACGCCTAACTCTTGACAACTAATAACGCTCGTTCCAGATCAGGGTCCTTTCCAAATGAAAGAATCCTTATTCTAAGTGATGTTCCAGGGAAACCGAACGGTATAAGACCGTTCGATGACGAGCGTACATGATAGATCAGAGAAGGTAAAATTTCCAGGTTTTTCAACTCGATAACTTCACAGATTTTCATGTGATTCATAAATTTTAAAGTTTTCATTTCCATCCTACATTTCATACATTACAGAATTCATATTACTCCATCATCAATACAGAAATTTCCAGTTCCAAACATATCATTCCAAATTCTACATAGCTTCAATAATATCCCAACTCATACAGCACATTTTCTGCATAAAATTCAACATTTTTCAACATCTGATCAACCCGAATTAATCATTTTCCAGTGCAGACATACCAGCATTAATATACAGTTTCAAACATTAACATTCATACACAACCAGTGCAACATACTCATACATGCATACTTAAAATTCATATATTTCATACAATTCAACATCCAGTGCACTTCATTACTGTCATTAACATTAAAACAACATTAAATTAAATTACTAAGCTTCCCTTACCTGTTACTGCAGTGTACTTCCAATTGCTCAGAATTTCACTCTTTCACTCACGGCTTTCTATCCAGGAATTCACTCAACCACTTCCACTAAATCTAATACACCAAAAATTATAACAGATCAGACTTCTAATCCTGCATGCAACCAGAATTTTGGTTCGCATGAACTAAGTGGACAATTGTGCAGAAACGAGAACTTACCAGTTCAGTTCTCAATTCTGTTCGGATCTGAATAGTGCTCACGGTGCAGGGAAACTTTCTCCTGTGTCTGAAATGAGATCAGAGGGTTTGATGGTAAGTTATCTTGAAGAGAAGATGAACGAGTGCAGAGAAATTTCAGAGAGAATTTGAGGTCAGAATTTTCGAGAGAAGGAAGGTGATTGCATGCAGAGAATGGGAAGAGTTTTCCTGAAAATTTACTTCCTTCTTTCACAGAAACTAACTCCCATTCTCCACACACCACTTGTCTTCCACTATCATTAGCAGAGTGCTTCCACTGTGACACATGGCAGACACATGCAGTGGGAATGTGAGTGGATTTTGACGTGGCAAAACGCATCATAAGAGTGATCAGAGAGTGGTTTTGTGTGCTAATTAAATCAGGTTCTCACATTCCCCCTTACTTCAAAAATTTTCGTCCTCGAAAATTCTAAAACTTACCAGGGAATAGGTGCGGATATAATTCCTTCACAGCCTCTTCAACCTCCCAAGTTGAGTCACCAGTCTTTGCATTCCACACCACTTTCACAAGACTAACATCCTTCCCTTTGTAAAGTCTGGTGCGGCTGTCTTCAATGCAGACTGGTTGCATCTCCAGTGTTCTATCTGGCCGAAGTTGGATATCTTCTAACTCCAATACGTGTGATGGATCAGCTATATATTTACGGAGTTGAGAGACATGAAATACTGGATGAAGGTTGGACAGTTGAGGTGGTAAAGCCAATTCATACGCCACTGCTCCAATCTTCTTCAGAATTAGATAAGGTCCAACATACTTGGGAGAAAGCTTCTTTGGACGAAGGACTCTTCCCACACCAGTGATTGGATTTAACCTCAGAAACACGTGATCTCCAGCAGTGAATTCTAAGGGTCTTCTTCTCTTATCTGCATATGATTTCTGCCTGCTTTGAGAAGTCTTCAAACGCTCTTGGATCAGTTTCACTTTCTCTGTTGTTTGCTGGATTAATTCTGGTCCAGTGACTGCAGTTTCACCTTCTTGGAACCAACACAAAGGAGTTCTACACTTTCTTCCATAAAGAGCTTCAAACGGTGCCATTCCTATGCTTGCTTGATAACTGTTATTATACGTGAATTCCACAAGCGGCAGAACCTCATCCCATACTCCCATATGATCTATAACGCAGGTCCTCAACAAGTCTTCAAGAGTTTGGATGGTTCGTTCAGATTGGCCATCCGTCTGAGGGTGATATGCAGAACTCATTTGAAGTTTGCTTCCCAATTCTCCTTGCAATGACTGCCAAAAACGAGATGTGAATCTCGTGTCTCGATCTGATATAATGCTTGAGGGAACTCCATGCAACCGAACAATCTCTTTGACGTACAGCTTGGCCAAATTTGTCATGGACATCCTTAAATTAACAGCCAGGAAATGGGCGCTCTTAGTCAATCTATCCACAATTACCCAAATTGAATCATGGTTTCGGACTGTACGTGGCAGATGAGTCACGAAATCCATAGAGATGCTGTCCCACTTCCATTCTGGAATTTCCAATGGCTGCAGCAATCCTCCCGGTCTTTGATGTTCAGCTTTGGCTCTTTGACAAGTTAAGCAAGAGGACACAAAACGTGCAATGTCACTCTTCATACCAGGCCACCAGAATGACAAACGAAGGTCATGATACATCTTAGTCATGCCAGGATGCATGCTAAGACGGCTGTGATGTGCTTCCTCCAATATGATTTTCTTCAGCTCGCCATCATTAGGGACACACGTCCTTCCCCGGTAACGCAACATACCGTCTGTTCCTGCATTGAAATCCTTATCTTTACTCAAACCGAGCTCGCCCAATATCTTCACCAGCTCTTCATCCTCACGTTGCTTCTTCCAGATTCGATCAAATACATCACTGGAAATTCTGAGATTACAGCATCTGATAACATCCGTTCCCAAGTCAAACTGCAATCTTAGATCTCTAAAGCTTTCCACCAAATTCAGCTCCTTCACCATCATTGCAGAGACCCTTACGGCTTTCCTACTCAATGCATCAGCCACCACATTTGCTTTTCCAGGATGATACAGTAATTCAAATTCGTAATCCTTCAAGAATTCAAGCCACCTCCTTTGCCTCATATTCAACTCCTTTTGATCAAAGAGGTACTTGAGACTCTTGTGATCACTAAATACTTGAAACGTTGCACCATACAGATAATGCCTCCAGATTTTTAACGCAAACACCACTGCTGCCAGCTCCAAGTCGTGTGTGGGGTAATTCTTCTCATGAACTTTCAACTGCCTGGAAGCGTATGCCACTGCCTTTCTTTCCTGCATCAGTACACAGCCCAAACCTTGATATGATGCATCACAATACACTTCAAAAGGTTTGGCTGTATCTGGAATGACCAACACAGGAGCGCTTGTTAATTTCTTCTTCAATTCCTGGAAGCTCTCCTCACATTTATCTGTCCAAGCAAACGGCTGGTCCTTCCTGGTGAGGTAAGTCAGAGGGGCTACTATCTTAGAAAATCCCTCAATGAACCTCCTATAGTAGCCAGCGAGTCCCACAAAACTCCTAACCTCCGTGACTGAACGTGGACTCTCCCAATCCAGCACTGCCTTCACCTTGGCTGGATCCACTGCAATACCACCAGCAGACACAACGTGTCCCAAAAATTGGATCTCCTTCATCCAGAATTCACACTTTGAACGCTTGGCATACAGTTCTTTCTCCCTTAATACGCTCAAGACAGTCCTCAAATGGTCTTCATGCTCTTCAAAGCTCTTGGAATAAATGAGGATGTCATCAATAAACACCACAACAAATTTATCCAGGTACGGTCTAAAAATTCTGTTCATATAATCCATGAAGATTGCAGGTGCGTTTGTCACTCCAAAGGGCATCACCACATACTCATAATGGCCATAACGAGACCGAAATGCAGTCTTCTGAATGTCCTCCTCTTTAACTCTGATTTGATGATAGCCCGAACGTAAATCAATTTTTGAAAATACGCACGCACCATGCAATTGATCCAGCAGATCGTCTATCCTCGGCAGTGGATACTTGTTCTTGATGGTCAGCTTATTAAGTTGCCTATAATCAATACAGAGACGGGAGCTGCCATCCTTCTTCTTTACCAATAATACAGGTGCTCCCCACGGTGAAGCACTTGGACGGATGAACCTCTTGTCCATCAATTCCTCAATCTGTTTCTTAAGTTCCACTAATTCAGCTGGTGCCATTCTGTAAGGTTGAACCGAGATGGGTGCAGCAGTGGTCACCAAGTCAATCGTGAATTCTACCTCACGAATGGGAGGTAAACCAGGTACTTCATCCGGAAAAACATCTGAAAACTCATCCACTACTGTTCTCCCTCCACTGTTATCAACATCAGATGAACGCCCCATCTCATTGCCTTCATATGTCATGATAAGGAAACAGCTTGCTCCTTCCATGATGTCCTCCTTTAACTGCCCAAGAGTGATTGACAGTTCTTCATCTTCTTCAGCTGGAAAGACTAATTCCTTCTTCCCACAGTCAATGAGGATCCGATTGGTAGCCAACCAATCCATCCCCAAAATTACTTCTAAGTCTTAAAGGGGTAGGCAAATGAGATTAACTTTATATCTACGCCCCTCAACTTCTATAGGACATCTTACACAAACTGTAGATGTCTTGATCCCACCAGCCGCTGGGGTTGACACCACCAGATCGAACTGTAACTCGCTCTCCACTAGCCCCAACTTCTCAACACACGCCTTCGAGATGAAGGAGTGAGTCGCCCCCGAATCATACAATACACCACACGGCTTTCCAAACAGTAAACAAGTACTGGTGATAAGGGTACCTGAGCGAGCAGCTTCAGCACCAGTAATAGCGTACACCCTTCCTGTTGCTTGTGCACGTCCACCTCTACCTTGTTGAGTCCTTCCAGCATTTGGAGGTCTCATTACCGCACGCACATTACACTCCTGATCCGAGTGTCCATTTCTCCCACATTTGTTGCAGTGTTTTATTCCAGCCAGTTGAGGACAAGCCCATCTCAAATGTGGTCCTCCACACTGATAGCACGTCACAGTCCTTGACTGTCCAGTTTGGCCAACAGGAACCAAGGCCTGTGATCCACCAGATGACTGAGTTGGACGAACGTATGGGGATCTCTTTAAGTTCGGTGGGTTTCTGGATGCAACCTGCCCCCTGTTCAATTGCTGCTTCTTCTGTTGCTCGGCTTCAGCAATGTTCTTCTCCAGAACCTTAGCTCTCTCAACCATTGCAGGAAAAGATCTAATACATAGACAGGATATTAAGACCTTCAAGTCACTTCTCAAACCATTTTCAAACTTCCTGCATTGCCATTCTTCACTGGTTGCCATGGTATTGAAACGGACAAGATGCTTGAATTTATTTGTATATTCTGAAACAGACATACTGCCTTGTACCAATTGTAGGAACTCCACCTCCTTAGCAAACCGTACACTGTCTGGAAAATATTCTTCATAAAATTTTGTTCTGAAAACCTCCCAGGAAATTGGACTTTGAGCTTCTGTCAACAACATCTTCACACTTGACCACCAATGGCTAGCTTCTCCCGTCAACAAATACTCTGTGAATGCCAAACGGTTTTCATTTGGACATCTCTTGGCCTCAAATCCGCTCCATATCTCTAAGCCACTGATCCGCTTCATCTGGAAGTCCTTTCCCATTAAATTTTGCAGGATGGTGTTGTAGGAAGCTCTCCAAACTCCATTCTGCATGGGGTGCAGCATTAGAGGAGGAGGCTCCTGGTGTGCCTCGGCCAGCTGCCAAGATGTCCATTAGTTGTCTTTGCGTTGCTTCTGAGTGAACACGAGAAGCCTCCAAACTTTGCATTGCTTCCTGGTTTTGCCTCATCAAGGCAGCGTTCTGCTCAACCAAAGTTGTGTTTTGTTGTTGAAGCCTGTCTATGACTGCCTCCAACACACGGGCACTAATTGGTGCATCAGATTCATTCGGCTGAGGTGGGGGAGGAAGTCTAGGAGCCATTCGTTTTCTGGATCAGAGAAAACGTACGTTAGCTATGTTCAAGAGTTAAAAATTAATAACTCATCAAACACATATCAAGCACACAACGAAAAGCACAGTGCACTCATACCCTATATGTCCTTAAAAGAACAAAACTGCTCTGATACCAATAAATGTAACATCCCAATAAATAGTAATTACCATTAATCAGAACTAATCACATTTACAGAAAATACAGTGCAGTCTTAAAATAAATAACAGCTGCTCCAAAAGAAAACAGCACGTAAAAAAAAAAAATAAACAGTACTGTACAGTACATTACAGCAGATGCTCAACATTTAAAACTGAACTTGCAGCACTTTACAGTGTTCAGAAACTCCTCAAAATATAAAACAGTTCAGTATTTACAATTCTGCAAAAACTATATACAGAACTGTCAAAATACATTACAGAACTAAATTCTAAAACTGCTACGGAATGAGCCTCTACTGCTCAGCTTTAACTTCAACTTCTACGAGGTTGGCATCCTCCAAATTTTCTTCTTCCAGCATAGATTCAAGGGGTGCCTCACCATCTGCTCACATCCACAACGGATGATCATTGCATTGACAAGACGGACATACAGAAAACAGTAGACAACACAAGGAAAATTGCAAGGGTAAGCTTAGGTAATTTAATTCAATACAATCAACATAATTTAACATATAAAATCAGTCATACAATTCATACAATATTAAACACATATCCACGCATACAGTAACTCATCCAAATTCTCATAACTAAAGACTGTCCGGACTGTATGATCCATGTATCTACAGGCGTTCTTGCACCCGGGTGATGTAGTAACTGGGATACCCTCAACAGCTGCCACCCGAGGTTAACCCTTATAAGCCCAAGTACTATAAGGACTAGGGCCTCCTGCCATTCCCACGCATGAACTACTCTCCTCTACATGAGGATGAGCAATCACGGAATATCAGGATGAACAGCCATCAGTAGCTTAATCCATGGTCATACTACACTACTTCTCATATTCACATCATGTAGACGTTCCTCCTTGGAACGCTCATTCACAATCCAATCCGATAGAATTCATTCACATAACCATTCTCGCATATTCACAACTTCTCTTAATTAAATTTTCATTCTGTGTTCCATTCTCTTAATTTTAAAGGACGTTCATCTCTCAATAGATGGGGAAGAACATATTACAGCACTTATACATTCACGTTTCTGAACAAAAGAAACGCACCCTTATTCATGCACGGACACTGATACAATTAACTAATTTAATTGAAATTGAGTCTAAAAGATCCAAATAATACTTAGGAAAAATTCTAAGTATAAAGACTTGAGATTAAATGAAAAGAACCATTACAGTTTTTCATGACTTTAAGTAAATAATCAGAGCCTTTGTAAATTCGGAAACGAACAATGCCAGTCAAAGACCGAACGTTAATTAATCAATTGAACGAACGTTACAAGATTCGCCCACGAAACAATAGTAAGGACGAGCGTTCAGTAGAAACCGAACCCTCTTTAGGACGAACGTCAGGTCAATGACCGAACACCAATTGAATGAACGTGCATTTGAACGAACGTTCGGTATCAGACCGAACGCTAACTAGGACGAACGCTCAATCTAAGATCGAGAGTTCATTTGGACGAACGCTCAGTATAATACAAAGCGCCACTTAGGACGAACGCTGGTAAACCAAAACCGAGCGTCCTAACTATACTTCACTTTATTTTCAATAGTTGGACACGCTAGGCTAAGCCGAACGCTCACGCCTAACTCTTGACAACTAATAACGCTCGTTCCAGATCAGGGTCCTTTCCAAATGAAAGAATCCTTATTCTAAGTGATGTTCCAGGGAAACCGAACGGTATAAGACCGTTCGATGACGAGCGTACATGATAGATCAGAGAAGGTAAAATTTCCAGGTTTTTCAACTCGATAACTTCACAGATTTTCATGTGATTCATAAATTTTAAAGTTTTCATTTCCATCCTACATTTCATACATTACAGAATTCATATTACTCCATCATCAATACAGAAATTTCCAGTTCCAAACATATCATTCCAAATTCTACATAGCTTCAATAATATCCCAACTCATACAGCACATTTTCTGCATAAAATTCAACATTTTTCAACATCTGATCAACCCGAATTAATCATTTTCCAGTGCAGACATACCAGCATTAATATACAGTTTCAAACATTAACATTCATACACAACCAGTGCAACATACTCATACATGCATACTTAAAATTCATATATTTCATACAATTCAACATCCAGTGCACTTCATTACTGTCATTAACATTAAAACAGCATTAAATTAAATTACTAAGCTTCCCTTACCTGTTACTGCAGTGTACTTCCAATTGCTCAGAATTTCACTCTTTCACTCACGGCTTTCTATCCAGGAATTCACTCAACCACTTCCACTAAATCTAATACACCAAAAATTATAACAGATCAGACTTCTAATCATGCATGCAACCAGAATTTTGGTTCGCATGAACTAAGTGGACAATTGTGCAGAAACGAGAACTTACCAGTTCAGTTCTCAATTCTGTTCGGATCTGAATAGTGCTCACGGTGCAGGGAAACTTTCTCCTGTGTCTGAAATGAGATCAGAGGGTTTGATGGTAAGTTATCTTGAAGAGAAGATGAACGAGTGCAGAGAAATTTCAGAGAGAATTTGAGGTCAGAATTTTCGAGAGAAGGAAGGTGATTGCATGCAGAGAATGGGAAGAGTTTTCCTGAAAATTTACTTCCTTCTTTCACAGAAACTAACTCCCATTCTCCACACACCACTTGTCTTCCACTATCATTAGCAGAGTGCTTCCACTGTGACACATGGCAGACACATGCAGTGGGAATGTGAGTGGATTTTGACGTGGCAAAACGCATCATAAGAGTGATCAGAGAGTGGTTTTGTGTGCTAATTAAATCAGGTTCTCACAAAAACTTTTTAAAAATATTTATAATTTGCTCATAATGAATAATTACAATGTAATATGAATTTGTTTTGATGGTAAGAATGATAGAGATGAACTGGAGAACAACAGTGGGCATCTATGGTTTTGGAATTATATGGAAAGGTGCGTGATGTAAGGCGATGTCTGCAACGGTTATTTTCCTTGCTTCCAAGATCAGAGCATGCAGATGTAGAGCAGCTGCTTTGTCGTTGCTCCAATCTGAACCATCTTCACCAAACTCAAGCCTTCATGCTTACCAGAGCTCTCAAGAAAGACCCACCATCTTCCTCTACAACAACCTCATCTCTGCTCTATCTTCACACAATCCCACTCTTGCCATTTCTCTCTTCAACGCCATTCGCCTCCATGGCTTGCGACCAGACTCTTACTCTTTTCCTTTTGCTCTCAAGGCCGTTTCTTCTTCACCTTCCCTCCGTCTCGGCCGCCAGATTCATTCTCAAGCCATTCTTTCCGGCTTCGCCACCCATCCCATTGTCCTCACCTCCCTCATTCACATGTATTCCTCCTGCGCTAACGTTTCCTCTGCCCGCAAGCTATTTGATGCCGCCGCTTTCAAACATGTTTCTCTCTGGAACGCTATGCTAGCCAGTTATGCCAAGCTGGGTGATCTCTCCAATGCTCGCAACTTGTTTGAATCTATGCCTGAAAAGGATAGGAATGTTGTTTCATGGACTACTCTTATTTCCGGATACACGCACACTCACAGTCCTCAGCAGGCTATCACTCTTTTCCGCACTATGCTGCTCCACAACGTGCAGCCAGATAAAATTGCCATTTTGGCTGTGCTCTCTGCGTGTGCGGACTTGGGTGCTCTCCAGTTGGGAGTGTGGATTCACAAGTACATTGAAAAGCATAAACTGCCTAAGATTGTATCACTTTATAACTCTCTTATAGACATGTATGCAAAATCAGGAGACATAATTAAAGCACGCCAACTGTTTGAGAGTATGGAGCGTAAAACGATTATAACCTGGACAACCATGATTGCTGGACTTGCTTTACATGGTCTGGGAAAGGAGGCCCTCGACCTATTTTCTTGCATGGAGAAGGCTGGAGTCAGGCCAAATGAAGTGACCTTTATCACCATCCTTTCTGCTTGTAGCCATGCTGGATTGGTTGAACTGGGCCGCTATTATTTCACGGGTATGAGATCCAAATATGGAATTGAACCAACGATAGAGCACTACGGGTGTATGGTTGATTTGCTTGGCCGTGGTGGCTATCTTGAGGAAGCAAAGGAGCTAGTTAGGTTGATGCCGTCTGAAGCCAATGCAGCTGTATGGGGATCCCTTCTTGCTGCTTCAAATAGATACGGCGATGCTGCACTGGCAGCGGAAGCTTTGCACCATCTAAGTGTGATGGAGCCCCAGAATTGTGGGAATTATTCTCTCCTATCCAATACTTACGCTGCGCTTGGTAGGTGGAAGGAAGCTGGTATGGTGAGGAAGGTTATGCGGGATACGGGTATGGAAAAGGTGGCAGGTGTCAGTTTTATTGAGGTGAACAATACAGTATATGAATTCATCGCGGGAGACAGATTAAACATCAAATTTGTTGACATTTGTCATGTCCTACAAAGCATAAACGGGCAACTCAAGATGATTGATGTGAAAAGGGAACAATCCATAGAACTATATTGATGGAAGAGTTTAAAGCCTTGTGATTTGATGCTTCTAACTATGAGAAGGTGGATGATAAAATTGTAGTTTGAGTTGTAATACTTGTATTTGATATTGTGAGTTATCTTATTTGGTTCTGATCCTGTGTACACAAATAATTTTGAAGTCTCTCATTTAAAGTCAAATTGAACAGTGAAATTTTAATGGATTATAAAAATATTCTTCATCAATTAACTACTTAAACAATAATCACGTCGAATTAAAACATGTTTTTTCGTTAATAATGATTTTTTTAATGGACTAAATTTTATTTTAATGGATTAAAAGTAACAACTTTATATAACTTTACATAAGAACAATATTATTTTATGTTAGATTTAAAAGAAAATATTTTTTTAAAGATAGTTATAAATTTTAAAAAATGTTTATTTTCTAAAATAAATGAAAAATAAAATTATTTTTAATTTTTATATGCATTGATTTGAAACTTTAATGTATGTATATGTTTTAATAAAACAATATTATATTTATTTTTCAAATTATTGTTGTTATCAAATTTGGAGCTTGGTCTTCCGACATGTGGTGGAAGGTGATCGGATTGGAAATATGTTTCTTAATGTTGAAAAGTGGAAGGTTATTGGATTGGAAATATGTTTGTTAAGGTTGAAAAGTGTAGGGAGAGTTGGATGTTATATGTAAAATAGCAAGTATAATTTTTAGAGTATTAAAAGGCATTTAATGACTATTAAAAGAATATAATAAAAGTGTGTAATGAATCCTTGTTCGACTATATCGTCAAACACGTTTGGGCCGAGTATATATAAGTTCTTTTTGTCTCAAAAGTTTGATTTAGCCTAAGGAATGCTTGTAATCGTCCTTGTGGTTTGGCCTTACCGAGTTGTAGAATTTACTAGTGGTTTGGCCAGCCGAGCACATATATCATTTGACCATTATCGTGAGTTTGTAGGTGTATTGGTCATTTAGTCAAGCTTGTAGGTGGATTGGTCATTCGACCAAGCTCATATATCGTTTGGTCATTCGACTTTGCTTGTAGGTAGATTGGTCATTCAACAAAATCCATATATCGCTTGGCCATTCAGTCGAGCTTATAGGTAGATTGGCGCGGTCGAGCTCATATATTGTTTGGTCATTTAGCCAAGCTTGTAGGTAGATTGGTCATTCGGTCATGCTCATATATCGTTTGGCCATCAACCAAGCTTTCATGTAAATGGGACATTCAGTCGAGCTTGTATGTCGTTTGGCAATTCGTCTGAGCTTGTAAATTGGCCATTCAGTCAAGCTTGTCGTTTGGTCATTCGGTCGTGCTTATGAATTGGCAATTCACTCGAGTTCGTTCAAAAGCCATTATGTAAGAAACGCCCTTTTCGTCTTATGTTAAGTTTAAGCAAGCTTTATGCTAGACTGTCGGCTTAGCCAGGCTCAATTAGGTGTTGCCAACTTTAGGCAACTTTTGTTGGATGTTGCCGATTTTGATATATCCTAATGTTCATTTTTGGTTGAATTGATGATGACTTTTAACTTGCTTCTATACTATATTTCGTTATCGTTACTTCACTTCGAGCACCTTCTTCAAGTATTTCTCATGTCATTCTTAGTCTTTTTCGAGCTTGTCCTCAAGTTTATTGTCCTCTCTTTAAATTATCTACTGTAGCAGGAAATAAAAGTGGTCGAGGTAAAGACTGGTCTAACAGACCGGCTTATGTTTGAAGGTCGACCAAAACTAACGAGCAAAAACCTAGAGGTGTGCCAACTGAAAGGGATTGAGAAAAAAAAATTCAAGAATCATCAAATGAATCTTCAAGTGAGAACGACTAAGGTGAAGATCGAGATGAACATCTTGACCGACTCTATGGAGGGGTTGAGGAAAAATTCAAGAATCTTCAAGTGAGAGCGACCAAGGTAAAGATCGAGATGGATGACCTGACTAGCTTATGTGTGAAGGTTGGCCAAAACCCTTATGAGCTGACTTATAAATTATGGCAAACAAAGGAAGAAAGATGTTAAAAGATTGGCGAGTGTTGAGCTTTTCAAGAGAAGGTGTTTCAGGTATTGTAATATCGAGTTGCTCTTGTTTTTGTACTCAGATATTGGAATGTTGAGTTCCTATTATACCTAGTCTAATGCTTTATTTAATCTCGAGTAACTTGATGTTTCCTTTGTTTGATTGACTTGATGACTTGTCTTGCCTAAATGGCTTTTTGTGTCACGCTTGAAGGTCTTTTTATTTTATTTTTTTTTAAATTAGGTTTAAACATAAAACATAAACTATCACATGAGTCTTGGTTGTGCCACGTGTCAGCGTTATTGTATGTGATAATGGTAGTTTTTAATTTAGTTCCTCTATTTAAAATTTTGATTAAATTAGTGTCCCTATTTTTTAAAATAATCCAATTTTGTCCTCACAAATTTGAGACTAAATTAGTAATTAAGCTTAATTACAACTTATATATACATGTTAAAATAATTTTTTAAAATTTATACATCAAATCACTCCACATAAATACTCAAATTATTTTATGTTTTACATTTTTTCACTTGCAAATTTTTGCATTTGAAAACTTTTATACTTGTAAAAAATAAAATAATTTAAATATATAAGTTGTAAAATTATTTTAATATAAGTTGTAATTAAGTTTAACTATTAATAACCAAATATATGGACGAAGAAATATTATAATAATATACATTTTTCCATCCAACCACCAGCTACTTATATGAGTAGTTATATATTTCTTTTTATCAACAAAGAAATATATTATGGACAAACCTAGGAAAGTATAATTTATATTTTTTTCCAAAAAAGCTTCAGGAAAAGAAAAAGAGAGAGGTTAAAAACTCAGCCAAATAATTTGTCGGGCTTAAATGGAATGAAAATGGGTCCATTGTAACATAACTTGATCGAGCAGTATCGGATCCTAGGAAGGCTATGTTAGTGAAGTCAAGATGTTACCATGCCAACCTATCTAATTGACTTGATGGGCGCTAACCTAATGTGTGTCAACTTGATGGTGCTGGCTTGTTGAGCTAACATGCTTTTGGATCCCAATATTTGATTTCCTTGATGCCTACTACCTTGCTGCCATGTTACTCCATTGATCTAATGACATGTTGAGATGGCAGGCTGCTATGTCGCTGAGGTAACATGCTTGCACATGAAATGGTAGGGTTGTGCACTCTGACCCTAGTAGATAAAGTAGCTTTCGACTACTTTCCAGATTGGCATACGTAAAAGAAGGATTTGTGGGACTTCTATTTATTGTTTTCGCAGTGGGTTTTGATTAACGTTGGCCTTGTTACTATGCAATTGTAAGTAATTTACTCTTTAGTTAATTAGTTTTAGGATTAATCTATTCTAGTATTGCTCATCTCGATCGGTCAAATTAAAGGTCAAAAAATTTGTTTAACGATCATCTGAACTCTATGGTTCAATCTCTAAGTTGGTGTTTGACTTATCCGAGCTTATATGTGGTCGACCGAGCTTGGTGGCATGTGCTTCAGGTTGTGGATTAACTCTGTAATTACTTTCTTCAAAATATTATTATTGATGGTTTATTTAATGGCTACACACCTCTTTATTTCATATATATTGGCTTTGATAATTTATTGCATTCATCTACCCAAATGATATTCACTTATGAAAGTCATAAATAATTCATATACTTGCTTGATATTTGCTTAAAATATGTTTTATTCAAAATATTGTTTATTCAAGCAATCGTCTCACAAAATGTGTCATCTAACAAAAGTTCGCTAAACGTTACATATCTCAAACAACTTTTGATAAAGCATCTAATGTTTTACACCATCTGGTAAATCATATGTTGAATGCTTAAATAAATGATGCATTTATTAATGAGTTGACAAGTGATAAAATGTTTTGAACATAAGGCCTAACGCTTATCAATGTTCAAAGTATTTAATGCATGTACGATAAAGAGTTTTATTGCTCGTATACTTTATTTTTTATATTTGTGGAGATCACTAAACTAGAAAGACTTGATTAGAATCACTACATCCAAGAAAACGACGTTGAGAGATATGAAGAACATTCTGAAAATGTTTCCCTTGAAGATGTATGCTTTGACACATCGTACAAACTATGTTTCGATAAATGCTATAATAAAGCATTGTACCTCTACAAAGTAGACTCGAGTCTGACTTCTCACATAAAAGGGCACCCAACTCTACATCAAGTCAACCTCTCTGTCTAACGATCATTTCTTAGGAAAAACTATATATAGACATAAGCTTGAAGAGAAGACAAAAAGGATAATATAGACAACTTTGGAACATTGAAACAAGCTTGTTGTTACTCTGCTCACATATCATTTGAAGAAATATTTTCTATAGAAAGAAACATCAGCAAAATCTCCTATTTCATTGCATTGTCTTCATCTTCTCTTTGAAAGTTATCCAATATGTATTTTCTTATAACATTGATTGTGTTGTACATTCTGAAGGGAATCAAAATACTTTGTGTTTAGCTCAATTGAGTTACAATTTAGAGTTATCTAAGAATAAAACAAGAAGTGATTAGAATACTTGTATACTAGGAGTTGTTAAATTCAGACTAGTCGTATTGACTAGATGAATCAAGAGTGGTAAGAATACTCGTAAACTTAGAGAGGTAAACTTGTGTAATCTTTTTAAAGATTAATGGAGCCTCTTAAAAGTTCTTAAAAAAAACTAAACATAGCTCACATTGAGTCTTTTAGAACCAAACTACTTCTAACATTGAACAACTTTTGACAAATAACCTGAAAGATGTTAACGAACAAAATTTGAAACAATCTTACAAAACATGAACTTGTGAATATCACATATTTACTTATTCATAATTTCACTCCAATTTATAGGTAATGAAAAATTATTAGTGTAGTCAAAATAACTAAATATAATACAATAGACTTGATAGAAAAATTAAAATATTTAAAATAAAGTGAAATAAAAAAAAATATGGCTAACAAGTAAGCAAAATTTTTCATTATTAATATAATTTTTAAAATGACCTTTATAAAAGTGAATAAATTTATTATATATTATATTTTTAAAGTATTCATACATAGTTCTTTTTTTTTTTGCCAAATTTGTAGTTTATATTCTTAATTTATAAAACTGAAATTTTAAGTAATATAACTACTAACTTCAAATTTAGTTGTATCTGAATTGATTTTATTATTAAATAATTAAAAGAGATATAAAGATTGAATTGGTAATTTTAAGAAATAAAGTGATTACATTATCTCGTTAATAGGGTGAATAATTTAATTTTTTTTACTTTTTCTTTAAGTATTAATTTTGAATTTGTTGTTATTATTTAATTATTTTTGTTCAACGTTTATCTACATTGTAATTGTTATAGAAGAGAACACAACTCTCTCTCAGTGGTTGTCACTCTTTGGTACAGGGGAAGAAGGGTGGGAACACGGGAGAAGAAGAAGAATCACATAACCAAAACCCACTGGTACGCAATCCAGAATCCCTCCTTTTTATCATTTTCACCATAAATATGCTAATTTATTTTCTCCCCACTTTTTGTCTGCATACAATTCGCCGCTTTAGGCACTGTAATATTTACTTTTTAGGGTTTTTTCATTGAGATAAACTTAAACCCTTTTTCCATTGAGATATGGAGCAGCTAATGTATCTCAACAAAAAGGAGAGATATCCTGTTATCATTGTCCACGAATGACGTGTTTATAGGTTAGGGGAGAGAGTAGCAAAGGGGAGAATGGAAATTGGGTGAGGAATCCGTTAGGCATTTGCGTTGGGAACAGAGTTCGCCTCTTGCAACTATAGCTGTTGTCTTCTATTCTGCATTGCGATTTTCTATTTCCTGGTTTCTTTTTCTAAGCTGGAGTTATATTGCTGCTGTAAAGGAGTTGTTCTCCTAGAATATCATCCATTTTCTTTCATATACTACCAGTTCCATTAGGTTTTTTTAGTTCATATGATTTAAGATTTTTTTTTATTTATTTAAGAACCACAAAAAGATTCTTGAGGACAGTGAATCCTATTAATGTGTCACAAAGCAACCGAGGTGTGCTTAATGTGAGATGTATGACTTTATCTTCTTCTTCAATGCTTTTCTCTGTAGCAACCAAGGTGTTCAGTAAAAAACAGTTGCTTAGGTAGGATTGATGATGTAATCCTTTATTTGTGCTTCAGTAAATTGGATTTTCTACATTCATGGGAAAATTTTAATACATAGTTTTGGTATAACAATGGTGAAACATGCATGAAGCCTGCCCCAACTGAAACTTGGTAGCTAGAGTTGCATCTTCTCCAGAATCTCACTCCCACAGACTCAAAGGGGAACTACCAAATGAGTGTAGTTTTATGTAATTCGGAATGAAAATATGAGAATGGGTCCAGCGAATTCTTTGCTAACACGAAAAATAATCTGTTCACATCAACAATTCAAGCCTCATCATATTTATAGTACACACAAACACATGAAACCATGGTAAGATACACTTTTTTGCTATTGATAAAATGGTGAGGACCTCCAATAGGAAACAATCTTTGATTTATTATACCCTATTGTAAATGAATTACAAATTTCAACAAGCTCCCTTCCATCACCGTCAATCGTTCGTGCATATAGCTGGATTTTGGTAGTTGTTGGATGAGTTATGATTTGATATTTGTTCTTCTATTCTTTCTTCTTATTATTTTATGGCCTCAGTAGTTATTTTGTTTGGTTGCTTTTGATGTTTATGATTTTTGACCATATGGAGTTATTTAAGTTTTAAGCTCAAAATTATCAACAGGTGAGAAACTACCAATGGTGGAAGAAAATGAAGAAATAAAACCATTTAAGGATTTGGGCTTATCTGAATCCCTAGCAATGAACAAACATTCAATTTCTTCAATTATGAATTAGATCTGATCGCTTCTTTTCCGAAATCATGACCTAAATTGAATTTTGTTTGCTTCTTCACTTTTTCTATTCACAGTATGTTTTATCTCTGGAATTTTATTGTTTCTCTCATTATATATTTCATTTTCAGAGAATAAGCAATATGAATGTAGTCTGTAATCATTTGGTCTAAAATAGAAAAAATGTTGGCCTAGAAGTTGTTTGTGAATTTGCCTGATTGAGTGGCTGTTGTCATGTGTAGAGCACAAGAGTTTGTTGCTACTTTATGGCGGGCAAGGGTGTTGGTTCGGTGACAAAGGCAGTAGCAGAATATCAGTATCCCTGGCGTGAGAAGTTAGTGAAATACAAGGATGAACTTGCTAAGGGAGTATGGGGATATTGGAACCTGGGCGCATGGAAGCCACTGAGTATCAGTGCTCGACGACGTGCCAGACTGCGAAAGGAAGTACTCCTTGCTGGGGAAGATTGGCCCTATGATCCTGAAAGAAAGGAGATGAAGACCAGGAGGAAAGGACACAAATGTGATAGGATATCTGCCGAGAAGCGGGAAAACACGGCAAAGTTGATGGAGAAGATGCCCCAGATGTTGCAGGATTACAAGAAGAGAAGATGGCAGAAGAAGATGAAGGAAGAAGACAAGGGAAAACTTTGATTTGGCTCCTCCTCTAATTTGGGAAGGTTTGTTACAAACTATCTTTAAGAGATGGTACATTATGTTACACCTGCTTTTGGGCTTACTTGATGATTAACTTTTGTTTGTGTTTCAATTCATAATCACCCCTTCTAAAGAATATGTCCGTATGATTGTCGGGGGGGGGGGAATGTTATGTACACTGAAGATTGGTTTTTCCTTTCTAATTAAAGTTTTTAATTGATTTCATATCACTTTAAAATTCAGTTCAACTTGCATCCTAATTGGAGTTATGGAAATTTTCTCGTAAGATTCATGCCATTGGATTTTTTTTCTTGACCTTGCTTCAAAATTTTAACCATCAAAATGACTCATGTAGATTGACTTGAAGAGGAAGTAAAACCTATTTATGTTTGGATTTGGAAGCCCTGTGAGTTTCTATGCTCTTGTGATGAATTTCTAAATGTAACTTTTCCAAGTAACATTTTTTAGTAATAGATATATATGTATAAGAATAGATGGCTTGTTCCATACTTTTGTGTTACGAATGACAAGTGTTTTTCCTTGTGAGGATGCTATTATAGCCATATCTAGAGTTACTCTCCATATTCCTTGACCTAAAATAAGTTGAATTTTTTTTCACAGATCGATAGAGGATTTGATAATCCAGTGACTTTTTTTTTTTTGGTGTAGCTTACTACGCTTAGCCAATATGTTCTAATCAATTATGATAAATAAGATCATATTTTGCGATATGTTCTGCAGTATCGGAGTTTGTGATTTTTCCTTCTGCAGGATCCCACCATGACACGAGCGTGAAAGGAGAATCGCTCTGTTTAGAACATCTATAAAAGAGAGCCTCACCTATTGATCTCTAATTTTGTTTGCAAAGCTCTCTGGGAAGGGAAGCTAAGAGATAAAATTTTCTAAGTTGTTCCACAAAGTGCCGTTAGTTTCATGTTAGTTTTCAAACTAACTCAATAAGAAAATGGTTGTTCAAGAAGTGAAAATAAAAGCTCGTAGATTTCACTCAGAAACTGTCAAAGATATATGAAACTACCAAAGATCAAGAATTTTACTGAAACAAACCATTATTCATAATTGGCCATTTCACTTTAACGCATTGATCAAAAATCAAGATTTCATTGTTGGGGGCATACGCAGAAATTTTCATGAAGTATTAGTTCACTATTCATTATCATAGATTCATTTTATTTGTTTGCTGAAATTTAAAGAATATGTTTTATGGATCAAAGCTTATTATGGAGAGTAGAAATACGTGCTATAAACTAGGAATTACTCCTACGTAGAGGGCGGGGGAACGCCTCCATGCTTAACAATCTTGACCTAAGTTGCTAGTGCATTAAACCTCGGTACTGGCATTTCAAGTTACTTCAAGGGATGAAAAGTTAAACATTATTTATTCCACAAACTAGGAATCTTTCATTACTAAAATTTGATATCGAAAAAACTAACAACCATTTGACACTTTTTTTTTATAATATATTATATTATAATTTGGCTCTCCCCCTAGGTTCCTCCATATACAACAAAACATAATTTTTCTGACAAAATGTTCAACTTTTTTAGAAAAAAAAAACTACAAAAAGTGTAAATAATTCCCGTACAATTTTTTTTTGGACAAAATGACAAATTGCCCTCGTACAATATTTTGTAGACAAAATTATAGACGTTTCTGGTATAACATTTTTTGAACAAATTGCAAAACCTCTAATCACACATAACTACTCAAGCCCCGTATATCTTATATACTTACAACATTTAGATTTGTGATGATCGCCCTAAAAACAATTCGTTATTTGTATAGTATTTTCCTGTTGCTGCTACCTCTCCATCTTACTCGTTGATAAATAATTTATTGGGTTCAACTAGTGGAAGACAATGGGAGACTTGTCCACCCTAACGATGAATCCTTGAATTTTGATTGAAAGGTGTTTTATTCCATTTTTCATCTAAATTTTAGTTGGGTCATTAAATATTAAAAACTGGTATGTGATTGATTTTTTTTTTTTTACAATGTGAAAAAGAAAAACTTGTGAGGAATTTTTCTAGACAGATTGCCAACCCTCCTATCACACCTAACTATCCAAATTAAACGAAGATGTGTGAAATAAAAGTTTTCATCTCTTCGAGAGTCGAAAAAGTGTTCAACCTTATCCATATGACCACCTTGATTTTCTTACAAAGCTTTGTTCTTTGTTTATCTTGTGAAGATGGTCATATTTATGGTTTATGGTTTATAGGTATTTTTATCTAACTCAATATATAGACTAAAGAACATGATTTAACAAGATTCATTAAGTCTCTTCATTCTAGAATAACTTAAACCTACATTTATTGGAACAATATTTACATCTTATAAGTAATATCGACAATTTGGTATTATTGTTATTATTTATGTTATTTATGATAACATAGGTTTATAACCTATGTTGATCCTATAAATAAAACTAGTATTTATCAAGGAATACTCACTTAGTAATCAATTATATTCACTACTGCATTCATAAAAGATCCAAACTCATTTTTTTGGCTCAAGCGTCAGAGAGTCTTTTACAGGTTTTGAGCGGTAAGGAATTTCATTTCAATCATCAAGAGCATTCTAGCTACCACTAGGATCTTGCCACATGTTTGCAGATTCGAGCTCAAGATCTCAATAAGATTATTTGGCGCCCACTATGGGACCCTAGTAAACGTTTCCTTGGCTTCACCTCCCTACAGTCACCACTCAAAGTTTCGCACAAATCTCCCACAAAATAGAAGTCAACTAGGTGGCGACCCTCTACTAGTAAATGCAAACACTCATACAATAACACAACGAACAACACAGGCAATACGATACCGAGCTTGAGGCCTCGTGCACTCAACAACAAGTCGACCTACACAAGCTTAGCAAAGGCTAATTGGTTTGTAGAATGAGAGATCATCTCTTCGACCTCGGCCTGACTCCCATGAAGAGGGTGCCTATAATTCCCAAACAAGACAAAATTTGCTAACTTGGCGAGGTTCGTGTAAGAGCCAAGACCCCAGCCTGCTAGCTCGACGAGGTTCACGTGAGAGTCAAAATCCCAGTTTGCCAACTTAGCAAGGTTTGAGTGGGAGTTGGGAACACTCTCCTTAATGCCGAGCTCAAGGAGATCGGAGTAGGTTAGCCCAACATAAAATTGAAGGAACTCACGAACGTTTCCACTACTCTGAAGGAAGTAAAGTTTATGAGAATTAGTGTAGGATTTGATTAATGTGACAGATTAAAAAAATTTACTTCCAAATCCACTCTTACTTACCTCCAAATCCACTCAAATAAACAACAACAAAATTTATCTTCAAATCCTCTCAAATCTCCTCCAAATTCATTCAAGTAAACAAAGCCTTAATCTTCTAGTGGTCAATCATACAATGATAAGTATTTTATTGTTGCCAACTCTAATGGTTCGTTCGATTTATTAGACCTAGAAATTTAGGGGCCCTCGAAACACCATTATCATTAAGCAATATCTTACCTTCAAGAAAGGATCATGTATAAATTTTCAATTTTAAAATTTCTGGATGAATCGTTCTTAATATATTTTAAATTGTTCATAAGTGATAAATTGAAATAAAATTTTCTAAAATGATCTATCAAAATAGTTCAAAATCAAATTTAAATTACACAATCCAAATTATTCCAATATATATATATATATATATATATATATATATATATATATATATATATATATATATATATATATATATATATATTTAAATACTACTGAGTAATCTAAAAGTTTTTAAATACCTTTTGAATTGCATTTTTTTAGAAAATATAAAGATTTTAAAATATCATTTTTATCATTCCAATATATCAGAAGGTACGAGAAGATAATATAGAGAGACGCAGGAAGCAATTGCCAACCATGAAAGCCCAAGGTACAATGCATTAAGTTCCAAAAATATACTAACCAACTATATATCCAAAATAAACTGTCTAAAAGCTCTAGAATTATATTTGAGAAAAAAGAAATTTATGCCGAGGTTAAACATTGAATACAGAACCATCATTTGCATGATGGATGATGTTTCGAAAACTCCCAAGACTGTTTAGTATCTGATAAAGGCGACACCCTCAAATTCAACACATCCCTTAACCATTTAATCCTGTTCACAAGTTCCTCCAAGTCCATGATTGCAGCTTCTATAGTATTGGAAGACATGGAATTAAGATAGAGACTTCTGTCGCTGCTCTTCTTTGCGGGATCCTCATTATATATACGACTGATGCTAGCTATTTCCATAATCTCAACTGACGAATCCATGTGTAAACTTGAAACGTTATCAGACTCGTTAATCTCCATACCATTTCTAGCACTGTTGCTTTGCTTTCTCCTTGCTATGGATCTATCCGGATAGTCTTTCAAATTTAAAGATGAAGAAGAATGCATCCTTACTGTATGCCGACCAACCTCATCCGTTACATCTGTAGCATTCCCACGAAACCCCAGGAAATAACAAAAAGGTTATACTGCAAAGTTAGTTATATATAACGAACAAAAATGGACAAAAATAATAATGCAACCAGAAGAGCAAGGTGTAAACAGGAAAATGACAATTGTAGAGAACGTGCCAAAGAGACAATGGAGGCTGTAACACTGATAACTGTCACATGCTTACCGGAGAAGTGAATTCTGGAATGATATCAGAATTGAGGAAATAAAGAAACAAAAAGCAGGCAAAGATTGAGCAAGGCAAGGAACGGAAGGGATTGGGGAAAGTTATATTCCGATCTGTGCCTGAACACCATAGTTATTTTCTGCACATTGTCTTCACAGAGAGGTATCTCTGCTAGTGAGGAGCTTGGTGTATATGTATTCCTTTCCTAATTTGCTTTAGTTTTATAAGGTACACAGAAGGACAAAACAGGTCTTTAACAAACCCAAGCAATCAGAAACAACTTGAATAACTGAATCCAAAACAAAATAGACCAATAAGCACGTATAAATGAGGACACTACATCATTTAACAAACAGCCAGAGAAGTAAGGGAAGAAAGGCTATCCAAATTAATTTTCAATTCAGAAAGCTCAGTTTTCATTCAAATGCAAAGAATAACAAAAGTATATTTTGATAGTGCTACCTGAATTTGCCGGAATGATTATACGAGCACAAGGCTGCCTACATTCATCACCCTGCAATTTTGGCAAGGAAGTTAATTATTCACTGATAGAATAAAGAGAGATAGAATACTAACATAAAGTTTGTATTTCTCATCTAAACAAATGAGGAGCAGAATAAAATATTATAGACTCCTAGGAGGTGCAGTCAACAACACTACTAGCAGAATTCTAACAAACAATATTCTAGAAGATCCTGGTTAATACATAATCAGAATAGAAAAGGGACACACACATAATAAAGAAAACCAGAATGCATATATTCTAACAGTCCCCCTCAAATTCAAGGTTATTGAAAAGAATCAATAACAATAAGTTTGTGACGTAGAGCAGAAAACTGAGCTTGAGTGAGAGGTTTGGTCAGAATGTCGGCAACTTGATCAGCAGCAGGAAGATGTGAACAAGGAGTGATTGAGCACTTTTTCCCGAAACAAAGAACATGTCCAGTTCCATATGTTTTGTTCTGGATTGGAGATCTGGACTTAAAAGCAACTGCATTTTGATTGTCACAATATATAACTGGGGTAGTACACTTGTTTCGGAGTTCATAAAGAAAAGATCGCAGCCATAAGATTTCACCAGCAGTAATAGCAAGGCTATGGTATTCGGCTTCTGATCGAGCAACCATTGTTTATTTTTTGGACCACCAGGACTGATAACTCAACTTCTATACTCTCATTGTTAGCATTTTGGTTTCTTTAATTTTTCAATTTTAGCTTAGATTTGTAATTTTTAGGAAGTTTTAGGTGTTGCAGCACTGCGCAGTGCCATCCATTGGTGCCCAGCGCATTTTTGAACCTTGCTCATTGTCTCGATACCCCAGCACCATTTGATTAGCACTCAACACAACCAAAAAGATTAACACCTGTTATGCTACCGCCCAACGCCATATTACTAGCTCCCAACGCAATCCAAAAACAGAATTTTCAGCTCTAACCTTTGCTAACTGTTTTGATCATAATTTTCTTTACCGGTGTCCTTACATGTGTTCAATTAATTGATTCTTTTTCCGTTGGATTCTAGACTCAAAGGGCTTTAATTTGAGTGGTAGAACATGATTTTTGGAGCTCTAGTCTAGTTGCAGTTCATGTTGGAATGAAGGCAGTTTGCAAAGGCAGTGCCAGCATAACTCAAAGATGTTTGTTAACTGTTTGGATCATAACTTTTTCTACATATCTCCAATTGAGCTGATTCTTGTTGCGTTGGATTCTAGACTCAAAGAGCTTCAATTTGAGTACTACAACATATATTTTGGAGCTTTGTACGAGATGCAGTTTAATCTGGAGTTCGAGGCAGTTACTTGGGCAGAGACAGTTTCAACCATTCTGGTGCAATTAGCAAAGTTGGGAGCAGACCCTTCCTCTTCATTTGATGTGCTATTGGGCTACACAAGGAATGGTCCAAATGGAGCTGAGCTAGGATTGTGCACTGCCACATCAAGAGATAACAAACACCAATTTTGCTATGGCAGCACACACAAAAACAGCTTTTTGGCAGATGTGGAGCAGCTTTTTCAGCACCTTTTCAGATTTATGTTAGGGATGTTTTCTTTTTAGCTTTTAGTGCTGTTGGAAGTCCCACATCGACTAGAGATAAGGCCAAATTAAAGTATATAAGTGCCGGTTTTGTGGGGATGAGTTAGGCCTCAAGTCCACTTCTAACAAGTGCAAATATACCTAGATATACCTAGGGGAAGGAATGTTATAGCTGGAGAGAGTTGCTTTAATTTTCTGAATGTTGAGAGCAAGGAAAAAACAGATATCTCGAGCTTCTTTCTTGGTTCCATGTGAATTCCAACAAAACAATCCTTTAGTGATATTCTTGGGTTAGTTTTAAGTTACTGCAATTCTAAGCCTATGTCACTGTTTTATTGCTTTGAGTATATCATATGTCATAAATATTTCTTCGTTAGTTTGGCTTGTTTTTCATCAATCAGCACTGCTCAATCTAAATATTGGCTTCCTCACCCCAAGGTTTGCTACAACCTTTACCCATTCCGCAGACCATTTGGGTATGATTCAGTATTGGTGGTGGTTGATCAATTGAGTAAGTATGGACATTTTATCGCCCTAAAACACCCCTATTCAGCCAGGTCCGTAGCCGAAGTATTTTTAAAGGAGGTGGTGAAGCTACATAGAATTCCTTCTTCCATTGTCAGTGACAGAGATCCCACCTTTATGAGTTTGTTCTAGAAGGAATTTTTTAATCTTCAGGATACTAGATTATTGATGAGAAAAGGAGGTGGCGAAGCTACATGGAATTCCTTCTTCCATCGTTAGGGACAGAGATCCCACCTTTATGAGTTTGTTCTAGAAGGAATTTTTTAATCTTCAGGGTACTAGATTATTGATGAGAACAACTTACCATCCTGAGTCTAATTGACAAACTGAGGTTTTGAATAGGACTTTGGAAACCTATTTGAGATGTTTTAGTTCCGAACAACCAAAAACTTGGAGTTCCTTTCTACCATGGGCTGAATATTGGTACAATACTAGTTTCCAGGCGTCAGCCACGTGCACACCTTTTGAAATAGTCTATGGTCTGGGGATTTGATGGAGGAGGATCTGAGTCTCAAGGATCTTTAGTGTTTTGAGTTTGAGATGGTCTCCGACGCTGATATGTGAGAAGAGGTGGAGGAACAATGTCATTCGCATTTTGAGTTTTAAGTACAGAAGCAAGAATAACCAAGGGATCACATGATGGTAGAGGAAACATTTGTTGAATAGATGAACGATCCTCCATGGAGGACAAGAAAAAAGGTGTATGCTCAAAGAATGTGACATCAGCAGACATATAATATCTCTTGGTGGAGGGAGAATAACATTTATAGCATTTCTGAAGACAAGAATATCCAAAGAAAACACACTTAATAGCTTTTAGAGAGAGTTTATCAAGACCTGGAGAAACATTATGGACAAAACACATACACCCAAATACACATGGGGAGACATGGTATAGAGTGTCGTTTGGAAAAATGATAGAGTGAGGAATTTTATTCTCAAGAGAGGTAGAAGGCATCCTACTGATTAGAAAACAGGCAACGAGGACAGCATCGCCCCAGTGATGCACAAGAATATTAGTATTCAACATCAGGGAGCGTGCAGTTTCAATGAGATGTCAATTCTTAGCATTATCACTTCGGAGGATTTTAATTGTCATCCCAAATTGGTTCTTAATTTCATTAAAAAAGGACATAAATATGGACAAAAGTTCAGATCTCTCTTTCATTAAATAAACACAAGTACATCGAAAGAATTCATCAATGAAGGTTACAAAATAATTAAAACCAAACGAAAGTAACATGACTTGGTCCCCAAATATTAGAGTGAATAGTTGAGAAAGGAAAATTACGTCACGTCTCAGACCTTTTAGGATAAGAAGATCCAACATGTTTTCCTAACTGACAAAACTCAATCTAAGACTTGAATTTCTTTGAGACTCGGAACCATCATTTTCAGCTTGGACAAACTTGGATGGCCCAAACGATCATGCAAAAGTTTTAAGGATGATGTTGTAAAACAGGAAAGTGAAGAGCTATGTTTTAAGAAATAAAGTCCTCAAGACTCATGTCTTTCTCCAATCAGACGACCCGTACCATGTTCCTATATAACAAAGGAATTAGCAGTAAAGGTTTCAGAACAATTTAACGAACGAGTCAATTGACTCAAGGAGATTAAATTGTAAGGGCAATAAGGAATATACAAAACAAAATTTAAATTTAGTGAAGGAGATAAGGAAACTCTGCCAATTCCTAGAGATGCCAGTTTGGATCCATTGGCAACGGTAATGAAATGAGGGATTTTCGGAGAGGACATGTGTTAGGAATGAGAAGAGTTGGAGAGTTTATGAGAGAAGGAAAAGAAGGAGTTAGTTGAGCAACCCAACTGTTTATTACAGTTGGGTAGGGCGGGAATAGCTGTTGTATAAATAGTAGAGGGGTTAGTTGTTTGAAGGACTTTTGACAGTTGTTAGTTAACCAGAATAAGCCTGTGAAAAGGGGTTAAGCCCTTGCTATTGTGAGTGTACAGACTTGACATTGTGAATAATATCCTGTTCTGTTACTTTCTTTCTTGTTTCTTGGTGCCTAAGTGTTGTTTCTAGAGGATCTCGAATAGGTTTCTTTATCGGAAACTTATCAACATGGAAGAAAATTGAAGGAATGTTACCAGAGATATGGTCTGAGGCACGTGAGTCAAGGATCCATGGACTATGACCTTCCACAGATTGAGATATGTAGGCAGTTGACACATTGAACATGGAGGAGGATTGGCCAGGATTAGAAGATTTTCCACACATGTACCTCAAAAATTCTTGGTACTTTTCATTTGAAATTCTGGATTCTAGATCATCAAATTTAGAAACATAAGCAGCTTTGTCTGGATATCCATGTAAGGCATAACATTTCTCTCGAGTATGGCCTATTTTCTTACAATATGTGCATTGAGGACGCATACTACGACCACCACATCCTCCTCAGTTGCTTCTGCCTCCTCCTCTTCCTTGTGGTGCTACCATAACTGATGTTTCAATACCATCAATTGAATTTTCGTCTTTAAGTAATGAAGGTACCCGAAGAAGTCGAGTAACTAGGTTGTCCATTGATGGGACTTGATCACCAGCTAACATTTGATCACAAACATGATCAAAATCTGAGTGTAGACTTCTTAGAATTAAGACCATGTAAAACTTATCAAGCTTCTTGTTTATGCCTTCTAAAGAATCAGCCACATAAATTCTTCAATTCCTCTACGACAGCACGAGCCTTTCCTATATGAGCGGCCATATCATGATTGGCTTGTTTGAGGTAAGTCACTCTTTGAGTTGCATCAAAGAGACGTTGCACATCATTAGCAAAGATATCCTGTGCTCTTTTCCAAAAGGAGGAGCCCGTTTTGTAAGGTCTCAAAATTTCTAAGACCTCTTGTGTGACAAATTGACATAAGACACTACATAACTGAAAATCAAGTTTTTGCCATTGAGATTTCTCTTCATCGGGTATAGTGGAAATATCTTGTTCAAGATGATTAGGTATCCTTGACCAAGAAACCATAACTCCACGGAAGAAGACCAAGATAGATAATTTTTCCAAGTGAGTTTTGCAGAAGTAATGGTAGAGGTAGCCAATAAAGGTGTTCCAAAACCAAAAGTCATTCTAAGGCCAAACAGAAGAGGGAAAAACTGATTTTGAGGGTAGAAACCCTAGATCGAAGCTATTGTCAACGAAACAGCAAAACAATGACCACAACACACTTAGGAGACTGAGGCAAAACGACTGACAATGACGCGGTGATGTTCCAAGGCTGGCCAGAAAGAAGCGGCACGTGACAACACGTCAGGAGGAGAATGAAGCGGTGACCACCAGGGATGGGTCGCGCTCATCGAGGTGCACATAACCCTTGACTTCACTGGAGAAAAAGTTGTGGCGATAGTGGCAGCAGACAGCAGCGGCGAACAACGGCAATGGAGGCGGACAGCAGCAGTGACGGCGAACAATAGCAGTGATGGCAGCGGCAGCGGACATGGGTGGCAGTTAGCGATGCTAGATACCAACTTAAAGAGTTGGAAGAGAAACTGAAATTTTTATTATTACTGTTCACTTAACCCTAATACACATACTACCCTATTTATAAGGGATAGTAGATCAACACAAAAAGAAAAAACAAAAGGCTCCTAAAAAGCCCACTCTAAAAAACCCACTAGAAAATACATTACATTTCAACATATTGTATCCACACAATAGAATTCATGAACAACACCATTTTATTAGAATTTAGACATGTTATGATTTATATATCCCCTCCCATTATCAAAAGAAAAACATATATACTAGAAAGTATATTTCAAATGGGACATTTGTTTTACTTTTATTTTATGCAATAGAAGAACTTTACAATCAAATTTACAAAATTACAAACTCAAACAAAATTTGAAGACTAAAACAATGACATTTTCCTGTATAAGCAAAAAATATCATACAATTTACGAATGTATTATGTTTTTGCAAAAAATTTAATGTGTACAACGACAAGTCAAATTGTAGGATTATAAGTAGAAGTGGCATAAACAAAATCTAACCAGGGAAAATTATCCATTTGAGAAATTAATTTATTAATTTACAAATACAAAGATAAATCAAAGTATAGGATTAAGAGTACATACCACGGGTATAGGCACAGACCAACCTTTTTCAGGACACCAGTCCAAAGATGGGCGCAAATCCTTGCTTAAGGCTTCATAAGATAACCCTTCACCCAGTGGAGGAGGAAGCAGATTAATCTAGAAAGACACATACTATATGTGAATTTAAGATGCTCATATAATACTAAAAGTACATCCAGACAAGTATTGTTCAATGAACAAGACACAAAGGTAAAGTTCATTAAAGAAGAAAAAGGTGTGAAACAAGACACAAAGATGCTCACCATGTGTATGCCATTTGCCAAAATTAGCAGCAAAATGATAACTGCAACTATTAAATGAACCAAAATATATGACGGAAAAATTGAGATGATAGAACTGAATGGCCTTAAATAAAGTATTTTAAACTAGGAAAAATGGATCAAACAATGTCAATGTTCAGTTGAAAATACTATTTATACATCGACAAACTGCAGAGACTGGATTACCATCAAGTAAGGAAGGGACCTGCAGTGGCTAAAAATGACAAACTACAAGGACTAAATTGCCATCACTGACTGGTGGGGCCTGTAGTGGCGGAAAGCGACCAAACTGCAGGGACTAAACTGCTATCAAGTAAGGATGGGGCCTACAGTGGCTAAAGGAGAGAAACTGCAGGGATTGCCATCACTTACTGATGGGGCCTGCAGTGGTTGAAACATACTCTCCCTCACGGAAAACGACGGAAATGACGGCACACCGATGACAAACTATGAAGGTGAAAGGTAATAATGGTCTCCTTTATTCATCAAAGCATCCAAAAACAAATTTGATAAGGGGATGGTGAAATTGTTTGGCTAAGATTCTAAATCTTGCCAGAAATAGACTCCCCTCATGCCATGAGCAACCTTCAACCCATGACTTTGGAGTTGAAATTCCTTGGTGTTAACCCGCTGATAGCACTGACTCTCCTTGGAGACTTGTAAATAAATGACACGAGCCATCAAGAACATCACAGCTGCTACAATATGCAAAGCTAAACACACATTATGAAAGGAGGCTAAGGAACAATGCTGAAACAGAGAGTTATTTTTTTTTTCTTCCTCTGGAAGACTTCTCTCATCCCATCTTCACTTCCATTCACCAAGAGATCATGAGTCTTCAATTCCATAATCTCCATACCTTTAAGCCTCATGCGGAGCACTCAGAGATACATTCACCTACCAATTTCCTTCATCACCATGCATTCTAAAACAACAACCAACCAGGAAAATACCCAAAATCCAAAAACAGATTTGTCATCACAGTGGGTTGCTTCCTTCACAGGCACCAAGCCTAGGCGCAAGGCTCACCATCACCCTTGAAATGTCGAAGACAGGTTGGAGTGACCAAAGGAGAAGAAAACCAATGGTGGCGTACAAGGAGAAGAAGAAACCAAAATGCCACTAAGATAACCATGGCTGGATTATGTGGTGCGTCAATGAACAGACTTGGATGACTTCTATTGGTGGCACTTAAGTGACGCAAAGCGGGTGATGAAGAAGCAGCCATGCCTCCACCATTCCAGAATGAAAACAAGAAATTGGGGATTTTCGATTTTAGGGTTTTCAGAGAGAAAACTTAAAATACCATGACTTCAAAATTAGGAACCACGGATAAATATGGACTCAGCATGATTTGGCGAGTCAGACAATGATGAAACAAAGGAGATTTGAAGGACTTAGGGTTCCAAAACAATCAAAGGAGAAAACCCTAGGTCTGAGTTACAACCACCGAACCTAAGAAACAAGGACAAAAACGAACTCAAGAGGCTCCGGTAGTGGCACAGTGTCACTCTGACATCGGAAAGGTGGCACGTAAGGAACATGAGCCCGAAACTGATTGGAAAGAAGTCGGGCGTGACAACTTGTGTAGAGGAGAATAAGGCAACGACCACCAGGGATGGGTCGCGCTCCTCGACACCGGCGGGATTGGCCATCAGTGAAAGGAGGCAATCCTGATTCACTAGTTGCAGGACTAAACTGTGGCAACAGATGGCGGCGGACGACGGTGAACAGTGGGAAACAACTAAAAAAGGCACTAGAAATATCTAAGATTATTAGGAGAGCGGGACTGCTCATATAGGTATTTCAAAAAAGATGAAATTTTTAAGGCTGCCAGTGGCGGCAACAAAGACAGAGTAGGAAGAGACTCAGATAACCTGCTCTGATACCAACTTAAAATTGAAACTGTAAAATAATTCTCGAGGGCTTAATTGATCCCTATCATAATCTTCTATTTATAAGAATAAACTGATACAAGAGTACATGATAAATAGGATAATCCTAGACACAATATAATCATGATAAATAGGGTAACCCTAGACACAATATAATGATGATAGATAGGGTAAATATTGTAACATTAACATTAGATACTCTTGATATTCTTCATCAGAGAATTTGGAGTCCGCAGTTTCTGCCTTAGAGACATGGGCAGTCTTGGTAGGAAAACCATGCAATGGGAAGTAGTTTTCTTGGGTATGACCCATCATTTTACACTGCGGGCAATGAGTTCGCCCCTGACCTCCACGTCCTCCTCTAGTATTTCTTCCATGAACTTCCTTGCTTTGAGGCATTGGAACTCAAAGGAGACATGTGGTCAAGCTTTCAGATAGGATCTAAGGTAAGAGGATAGAAGGAAGAGGAAATGAGAGAGCAGTTAAGAAAGGCGGGAAAATGAGAGAGCGGTTAGGAAAGGCGAGATGGGAGATCTTATATAAATAGAGTTCTATTCATTATTAGAGGGCAGCTAATCATATTCTTTTGTTTAGACAGGTCTTGGACCTTGTGAGGGGGTTAAGCTCTCGGTAGATGGAGGGAGGTTATGCTCCCAGATACTGATTGTACGCTACTTTCGTTGATGAGAATACAGATAATTCATTCTTTTCCAATTGTTTTTCTTGCTGGGATTGTGTGAGTGAGTTGTCAACGTTAGGTTTCATACTCAGAAACCTAACACTTTCCATGGAAGGAACCTCATGACTGGTTAACATTTGGTCTCTAAGATGATCAAAGTCTAAATGTAGAGCACGAAAGATCATCACTATATAGTATTTGTCAAGTTTCTTCTTTATTTCATCCAAAGAATCTACTTCTAAGAACATATTTAGTTCTTCAAATGCAAACTCAGCTTCGATCATAAAAGATACCATATCAAGGTCAGTTTGTTAAAGGGGTGCAAGTTTGTTTGTAGAGTCACAAAGATGTTGGATGTCATTTGCATAAATATTTTGAGCTTTCTTCCAAAGAATGACAGGTTTTAAAAGCTCTAAGAGAAATAAAAAGCTTTAGTTCCACATGTTGCTACAACAGAGCAAAGAGTTGGAAATCAACTTGCTTCCACTATTCAGCCTTCTCAGGAAGCACATTGCTTCCGTCTTGCTCAAGGTGGTAAGGATGACCTTGACCAAGAAATCACATTTCAATGAATGCCAACCATGAAAATTAATTTTTTCCATTTAAATTTTTAGTGGTAATTGTAGGATTTCCAAAAATAATAGGTCCAATAGACATTTTGAAAATGGATTTTGAAGACAAAAACAATAGTCTTTAAAGGAAAAATTTGGGTTTGATAGAAATAAAAACCTTCAATCGACAAGTAGGAGAGAATCTCTTTGTGACTAAGAGTCTACCAAAAAATCCCAAAACATGACACGAGTGAAAGAAACGTATTGGGAATGCTTTGGCGAGTCAGACGATGGTCGTTTGAAGATCTGGTGATTGGAAGGCAGCGCGTGGGCTTCACCTGCCTCAAGACAACATCGGTAATTGACGCACATGACAGTGTGTGGGGAGGCTTCTTGCTCTGATCTCGACAGGGTTGGTGGTCGCTTGAAAAGGTGATCATGATCCAGTGGTCACCGACAAAAACTACGGCAGTGGTCGATGACAACGATGGCAGACATAGCAATTGGCAGCAAAAAATGCACCAGATATGACAAATTAACAGATCAAGATCAACCTGCTCTGATACCAACTTAAAACAATAGAGAGCGAAATTATATTTAAGTCCTAGAGGAGCTTAATTAACTCTCTTCTTAATTATACATTTATAGGGCTTAATAGCTAATCAGGACGAAATACAACACACACACAACTAAGACTCCACTAATTAACTAGCTCACACAGTTGTGTGCACATGGGTTTAATTATTCTAACAAAAACAAAATACAATTGCTAGATCTAGTGTTGAAGTCAAACACTATTTTATGGTTGCAATTGCATTTGAGATGACATGGCATAAGTAATTTCAACAATTACAATTTAGAGATACTTATGAGGCTAAATTGATTTGTGACACCAAACACCACTACACATTGCATCTAATCTAATCTTCCATGCACAAACCAAACAAACACCACTACACATTGCATCTAATCTAATCTTCCATGCACAAACCAAACACCTAGAGATAGATTACTGTTTTGTTAGAGAAAATATGCTTTTAGGAGAACACTAACTTTGTTAGTTCCACTTATTAACTAGCATACATTATACAAAATATCTCAATTCTCAAGTAGACTACTTTTACAACAAGCTTGGCTAATGATAATATATGCTAAAAAGGGCAGGTACAAAAGATCTTATTAGATGTTTGGAAATAGGGAAACTTGTAATAAAGATCTTTTTAGATTTCTTCCATGTATTCCTTATTTTCCTTTCTTACATGGTCAACCATAAATCTAATATGGAATAACAATTGTCGTTGGGCCAACTAAGCCCATCTATTTTAAGGCCCTTAATGAATCCCCCCAATTCGACCATGTAAACTTTATGAGATGCCCACTTCTTAGCATGAAAGAGTATGTTCAGATCCATTATCAACTAACGGTATGACTAAAATAATGTATATAAGTAAGGGTGAAACCTCTCTATACGAGTTGGCTTTCGAAGTTAAGTTAGGCCTGGACCTAAACTAGAATAAAATGAGACAAATAATTGAGGAGAAAATCTAAAGTGTAAAATCTATTGCATAAATAGGGCAGAACTAGCAAATAGTGCCAAATAATGTCTACTCTGGCTGTTATAGCTCAAAAAAAAATCCAAATAAGATATTGAATCAACACAACTTGAAGACAAATAGTATTACCTGAACTTTATCATTCCCCAATAATTTAGTTACAGTTCCAGACCAATAGCAACCATCGGTATACCAATCTACCAAATCCCCAACTTTCCATGTGTTATTAACAATAACAGTCATTTCTGATATGGCATTCACATCAAGCTTTTCACTTTCACGAGAGAAAGTAGGGAATGAAGGTCGCAACATCAGTTCCTTGTTCAAGCCCTTTGACTTGCCAATATTAGTTAGAGGCTTTTGATACAACTTGATCCAACTTGGCTCTACAAACAAGTAATGCAATAGTTATAACTTCAAATGAATTATTACCACTTCCAACTTTTATAGTAGTTATCAGTGTGAGTAAGGGGGTTTACTTATAAACTCCAAGGATTAGAGCTCTCCTGAATTTGTTAGAAACATTTGTGTAATTAACATATTTATCAATTTGGATAGAAAAACATGGCACCTAACAATTAAAACAATATAGAAGGATATTGTTGATAATAGACAATAAACAAAAATTTACCTATTCAATTAATTCGTGAAATAATTCTTGTGTCCAAATTTCGCTACAACAAAATTGATTCAATTGATAGTTCCCTTGCCCAGTTATCATGCAACCTCATTTCATATGAATTTATTATGATATAAACACAATAAAATAAAAGCCATTTATCATATTTATTTCTTCAAATCACTCAGTTTTCTCTCTTGTCCAACTTTCCTTCAATTTTTATTCATGCAAATGTTGACATGTTTCCTAGTGATAAATGGTCTACTACAGGATATTGTGTTTTTCTGGGAGGAAACATTATTTCATAGAAAAGTAAGAAACAGAATGTAGTAGCCCAATCAACAACTGAAGCCGAGTATAGGACAATGGCGTCACTAACATGTGAACTTATATGGGTGAAACAATTCCTTCAATAGCTTAACTTCTATGACATCCATTCTATGAAGATGTATTGCGATAATCAAGTTGCTCTCCACATTGCATAAAATTCAGTGTTTCACGAGAGGACTAAACATATAGAAATTGATTGTGATTTTGTTCGTGAAAAGTTGTTGACTAAAGAAATATGTACTGAGTTTGTTGGGTCAAACGATCAACTCGTAGATGTGTTGACCAGGTCATTAAGTGGTCCTCGGTTTGATTTTATTTGTTCCAAACTTGGTACATACAATTTGTATGTTCCAGCTTGAGGGAGAGTGATAGAATATTTATCCTATTTATCATCATTATATTGTGTCTAGTATATATATAGTAGTACCTAGGTCTGCAGCTAGAGTTACCCTATTTATCATGTACTTTTGTATCAGAACTTTTTTGTATATAGAATGAGAGTGAGAGGGATATTTCAAGCCCTCGAGAATTATTTTACACTTTCAATCTCAACTGATTTGTCCACTTGTGTGGATTAAAAAACTCCTTCAACAGTTGAAATTTTGTGAAGTTTGAGCAAATGAAGTTGTATTGTAACAATTATGGGCGAATGAAGTTGTATCGTTCATATTAAATCTAATCCTATGTCTCATGAAAGAATCTGGGAGAGTCACTGTCAGAGGAACTATGTCCTGGATTTATTAGCGGTAACAACCAGCTTGCATACAATCTCATTAACTCCTTGAGAGGGCCCTAGAATTCAGTTTATACATTTCAAGCTTGTTGCATACAATTTATATGCTCCAGCTTGAGTGTGAGTGTTAAGATTATGATTGCTATAGTAGTTTACAGCTTCACTCAATCCTTGAGAGGGTCTAGGATTCAATTTATTCATTCCAAGCTTGGTGCATACCATTTATACGTTCCAGCTTGAGTGTGAATATTAAAATTATGTTTGCTACAGCTTACATAAAGCTGTTTGCATAAAGTTGTTTGTGGGAGAACCTAACTTTAGGTTAAGGAACATAAGTTGTAACCTTCCACCTCCTGACATATTTGTACCCATCCCTTTATATATATACAAATACATTGGCTGAGCATTAACTCATGGATTTTTCATCACATTTAAGCGCTACAATACAAGTTCCTCGGTTCCTCTTCAAGACTATATACAATAGGATGCAAATGAGTCAATCAAAGAAAATTTAGATGGCAGTATCAAAGAAAACGTTTGACTGGTAGCACAGGGATTTCACCATCAAAGCAACTTGGACTACACTAGCCCTTCTCTCTAGTTCTTAAACTTGTGACAGTTCATATAAACCTCAACTTGGCACTTCCACATCAAAGAAGGAATGTAAAATATTTGCATTTAACCCACCCAACTATATTACACTTAATCAAGAAAATGAAATGTTAAAACCAACCAAATTTCATAAGAACATTCATTCTACTTCGTTCAATAAATAAGCTAATGGACTTCTAGTTGAAATGTTAAAACAGAGCAAGAACATACTTTGGTCAGTGTAGTCAAAATACTCCAATAGATGGGATATGACAGCTTTTTTCGTGCGGATATCTCTAATCTGAAAAAATCATAAAATAATTTCAGGCCAAAATAATATCAGATAGAAAAATTTAATACTCAATAAAATGATAGACACTGGTTAAGCATCCCAGTCCTTTACTAAAAGTAGCAACAGTACAGATATGTGGCCAACCAATGCTTACAGGCAGATTACCAGATGGGCAAAGAAGCCTGCACGAAATTATTCTGAGAAACGAGATTTTTTTTTTAATAAAAAGACAATGGAACTGGAAGGGGTTTTAATAAAAATCATGAAAACAAAATTTCACTTCAAATAATCCAGCATTAATCAGATGAAAATAGTTCCATACTTGCATTAATAATTATTTTTAATTAGTATTCAACTAAGGCAATACCTATAAATATTAAAAGGGAGGATATACAAGTATTTTAATGCTAACAGAATTTACATTAGTTTAGATTAATGAATTTAATTTCTTTAATGAGCTAATACACTAAGCACAAGAGCTAATAAAAGTCTAATTGGAGACCCAAGTAACAACAATAATATACAATTCGGTTACTTGATCAGCTAAATTTTTTCCACTTGAACTGCATACAAAACAGACAGGTTACCTCAGAAAATCAAAACTGTTGTTCATAGCAGACAGAGTCTATCACCAAATTTGGTAGAAATGTTTAACCAAAGAGGTCTCATTCAAATCATAAGTTAGCGTTTGAAAAAGATGTGAGAAAACTTAGTAACCGTGTCTAAAGAACATTTAATGAAAGGGAATAGTCTCTTAAGTTTGAACAGTCAGAGTGTTAGGAATAAAACACTCTAAAAGCATCTATATCTGAAGAAAATATGACCGAAAAATAAATTAAGTTTTTCCACAAACTAAAATTAGCTTATACATAAGTTAAGATCAGCTTCGGATAAGCTACTATGAGAAAGTTTCTATAAATTAACATATATATGTACTAATTTAAGTTCTGGAGAAACTTATTTATTTTTCCTTTTACTTTTATTTGGTAAGGCATCTATAGAGAAGTTTATCCACACAGACATTGTATAGTATTTTTCAAGCCATACACGTTTCTACCACTGTCATAACCAAAACAGCAAAACCAGCTGCCATGAGAACAACATAATACATTACCACAATATAGAAGATTGTTGTTTAAAAGTAAGATTTAAATAAGTGTTTGGTACCTCCAAATTGGTCTATATTAAAATTGGTACCTCCAAAAACACCTCAATGTTCTTGAAACCCAACATTTAATAATGTGGTCTTAACAATCTCAATTTTGGAGATGCCAAAAACTCATTTAATTCTAAATATAATAATTCAAAGAACCACAAATTTCACAGAAACTTGGTTGTATTTTTAGTAAAATGTACATTTGATAAAATTGTCTCATAAGAAGCCAATTCCAATCTTAGAGTCTCTTTCTTATTTTAGTTCCTGTGCCTATCACATCAACACCACAAAAGTTAGAGAAGGAAGAATTTGCATACCTTGCAACGAAACCATGCACCCCGAAAACCACTTTGAAAGGACTTTGACTCAGCCAAATCCCCAACTTGGAATGGAAGATCAGGCATCACTGATAGGTACTTCCACTCTTTGCTTCTTTAAAACAAAAATCTTGATCTAATAAGGCTGAAAAGATTATAATATAATACAATTGTTAAACAACCCTTTTTCAGCTTTTCAACTTAAGTAACTAAGTGGATTGAGCTCTTGATAAAATAGTGCATAGATATACAGGACAACAAAGTAATAAAAATTATATAATAAAACTATATGTGAATAAAAATATTGTTACACTTTAACTAAGCACAACAAATAGAGCAAATTAGCTTTTTTCAAAAACTAAATCCCGATCAATCAGGAAAGTAGCTTTTCAATTTCTGACAACACAACAATGTTGAAAAGATGGGAAAAGGATAACGATTCCTAAATTCCCCAAGTAGCACCATCTCCACACCTTGGAACAGCAACACCACATAACCCTAATTAAGCCTACAAAAGGATCAAGACAAACAAGCATTAAAAGAAATGGCAACATCAGAGAATGACAGAATCTGCTGTCAACTATATCAACCCATGGAAAAAGGTATAAAAAAGAATATATATATATATATATATATATATATATATATATATATCCACCTAATTTACATTTTCTTCAAACAGATTTCATAAGTATATATGGTTTACTTAGTTAGGAACGACATTAGAGGTACACATACTTTACATATGTCAAGCCGATAACAGGGTTATGCACTTTGAAGCAATTAAAAAACTATAAATAGAGAGGTCAAGTTCCTCCTAGGGTAATACTAAGTACTCCTTGCCCTAATCATTAGTAACTCATTAAGTTACTAATCTTAAACGAAAATAAAATAAGGGAAATATCTTTAAAATCATTCAGAAAATATATCTATATCTATCTACCCATGTTTATATATATATATATATATATATATATATATATATATATATATATATATATATATATATATATATATATATAGACACATGCACGCGCGTACCCTAATGAGTAATTAATCTTTACCCTTGTGAGAATGCATTGCTTTCATATCAGTTGGAAGAACGAAACATGAAAACTACTCTGTTCGAGGATAGGAGAGATAAGGAAAAAACTGTAAAATGGACCCAAATCAGTTTCGACTGGGAATCTTTGACACTGATTAGGGAAAATGACGATGCGAGAAACCTCTACCGTGAATGCTATGTAGCAAATTAATGAAGGTAGACGAATAAGGTTGATGAGTAACTAGCTAGCAACCGGTAAAATAGCATAAAGAAATAACTATATACCAGATTCTCAGATGGAATTGCACAGTACAGAACACATATACACCATGCAGTAGCAACGAAAAACTCAGGGAATAAGGTACACGCACCGACGAATGGTTTGTCCGTAAACCCCGTTAATTTTCGTTGAGGGGAAAAGTAATAATTTGTTGTTCTCACAAAAACAATGAATTTATACACTTCAAAGTTCAACTACACTCAGTTTTGGAATTTGAAGAGTGACTCAAGATCTCTATTACAGAGTCAGGTTTTTTATGTTTTGTTCTAGTCTGTTACAAAAACAGAACACGATCGTAAAAGGGAATATACATACATATATATATAAATATATATATATATATATATATATATGTATATATAAATATATATACATACATATATATATATATATATATATATATATATTCCATCTCTTTTTCTGGAGGTAATTAAAAAAGTAATTGAATCGTACAGTTTGTGCGTGTGTGAAAGCGTACCTGCGGTAGCTGTGAGTCTCCGGAGTAAGTGGATCAGTGAGATCGGTGAGTGTGTGGCCGTGTGAGTGGCAGAAAGTATAACCCTAACAATCTCTGGACCTGGCCACAACAACCAGTGCACAAAGGGAAGAAGCGACGAAGATTGCCACGTTCTTTGGGATAACAGCCCGTTTCATTTTGAAGCTCCAAATTACCCCTTTTTTTTTATATCTTCGGTTACTGTATTTGTAAACTTTGTTTAATACTTTTCTTAATATATTTTTTGTTTTATATTTGTCAACTTTGTTGATACTATTTTTCTTTGTTTAATGTGACTTTTAATTTTGTAATTTATGTTCAATTTAATTATTTTTGTTAACAGCGTCTAAGTCATTAACGGCTAAGTGTCAACGTGAGTAATATCATAATTATTAATTGATGTGACCACTTAAACATATAGTGATGTGGATTCGTGATATTTGGAAGTGGTTTTCTGAAATTTAATCAAACATTTTGAGGTTAGCGAGTTCCAAAATATGAGTTTTTGAAGTGCGAAGGTTTTATGGTGATTTGGTGGAAAAATCTCCAAGAAATCAAACATAAGTGACTTTATCGTTTCAATTGGAAGCATTGATTTGTGCCTTGGTCAGGTTTGCATTCTTAATTTATGCTTGGTTTCTTATACTAGGGTTTATGATTTTTGTCATATTGTGTTGGCTATTGTTTGTTTTACATTTTGGTGAGGTGATGTTTTGAAGAATTGTAAAATAGTTGATGTGTAGAAAACAACTTTGTATTGGTGAAAATGTTATAAAATCAATTGCAAATCAATTTAAGATACTAGCGAGTGACTTTTGAATGATTAAACCGTGTGGAAGCTTGACTTCACAAATTTTCCCTCTCTTGCATTAGATCTACCTCCAAACATGCAACTTCAGATGATCAATTCCTGGGAGATTGCTTAGGTGTAACTATAGGTCCATTACTGGCATCTATAGCCTATGATCGCCACCCTTTGGTATGATTCCTCAATGACGTCTTGTCCAGTTCACCTGCATTAAAATCAAGTGTTTATGATGGTGTTGTTGAGTGTGGTTAACTGTCTAATGATTCTTTGAGCCATTGCGTTTTGGTCTGGACCAGGTGAAGGAGCAGATGATATGTTTATAACTAAAGAAGACTAGCATTTGTAGTAGCTTTAGATGTTGAAGATGCTCCATCAATAGAACACCCAAATTTCAAACTTATTAGTATCTTACGCAAGTTCCATTCAACTTCCAACTCATTCTGATAAAATTCTCCCGGGGTTGGCGCAATCCGCTTGAAGTTGTTCCTCTATTTTTTTTCCTTTGTTCTTGATTTGGAGAAAGATTTCACGTAAGAAATGAGTAATAAATGTTATTGGGTCTACTCCCAAGAAAGAGAGGTACATCACAATGGACAACTTAAATACCAAGTCTTTCCTAACCAGAGTATTCTCGAACTAATCTCAAGAGAAAATCTTAAACAAAACAAAAGCAAAGACTTTGCTAACAAATTAAAAATGACTAAAGGCTAAAAAACTCAAATTAAATTAAATGAATTTGCGTTAAAAAACAAAATAAAAATGAATAAATAAACAAATAAGAATAAAAACATTAAAAATATTAACCGTACTCCCCAACAACGACACCAAATTTGATATGTTGTCGTTAACACTATCAAATTACTAATACTTAATAAGGCAACTTCAGTATTGTCAAGTTAGTAATTAACATACTAGATAGGGTTAAGTTAGCCCTGATTCGTTTCCCAACAAATATAGAAATGCTTTTCAAAAATTAAATCTTATGAAATCCTACTCAAAAGGTTTGTAAAACACAATGGCAATTCTAAAATATCAAAGTAAAGATCTATTCTAATGAAATTGATATTGAAGATTATTTAAGTGTGAATTTAATGAAGTAACAAATAAAAGACTTTAAAACAATTGTAGTGAATAGGCTAATTCCACTACTTTTCTAAAATAGATTCATTATCGGTTAACCATAAATTATTGTTCAATTGATTATTGCTTTTTGATTTCAAATTAATTAAAGTATATTCTTAATTAATTTGATGGCAATCTTACTATTAACCAACGTAGATTTTGAACCTTTCTAGATTATTCATAATGAATTCAACCAAAGTACATTCTCAATTAAATCTTATTAAGTTTAATTGTATATATTCTTTTATCTCCAAATCAAGTTAAAAGTTAATTAATCAAAGTACATTCTTGACTACTTATTGTTAAAAATTTTACCACTAATCAAAGTACATTCTCTCAATTGGTAGTAAAAACTCATTCAATCATACGAAAGTTCCTAAATTCAATTAAAGTATATTCTCAACCAAAATTAAAAACCTTTTGACTTATATGATCAGTATGCATGTAGATTAAAACACCTTACCAATTAACTATGATGTAAAAACCATTAATTTTGACGTGATTGAGTGATAAAATACATAAAAAAAAAGATAACTCAAATCAATAATAAAAAGAAATAAAGACATCATTTCAACCTAACCTCAGTATCCATATTGAAATTATAGTGGAACAACCATAGAAGATTAGCCCTCCATGGTTGGAGTGGAATAAATGATGAATAAAAATAAAAGTAAGAGAAAGAGGTATAGGTGATGACTGCTGCTCCAAACTAGAGTTGTTAATTCCCTCTTCTATTTTCCCTTGGTCCCTTTATATAGAGCTCGATGGGCTTAGATTCTAACTTTTCTATTGATGAAATCTCTTATCTGATAATGTAATATCATCATAATATTTAATATATTTAATCAGTTTTAAAAATATTTGACAGATATTTCTGTTGATATTTTCATATATAATTAAATTAATTATTTTTTAAAATATCTAATAAATTATCAACAACTGAAATTTCCCAAAATCCCAATTTAGCCCTTCTTATTTTGTCTAAAATTGTAGAAAAACTCAAAAGATATTGATATTTTCATTTTAGGCCCTTTTGTTTGACCATAATGAGACTTTGACCAAGATTGACTGCCCGGGATTACCACGTGATAGTTCAATGGTGTGTGGTTGATGGAGACGAAGGTTTGCGAAGTGATGATTGCTGGTGGTGTCACGATATAGTGGTGACACGATGATCTAGGTGGCTTTCGCAATTCACGATTTGGGCTTCGCGTTTTGAGATTTTGGACTGGTTATGTAATGTTTTCAATTCACAGGTTTCGTGGTAAGAGGAAGATGATGGACATGAGGCTCGAGGTTTAGGGTTTGGATGCTGTGATTTGGATTTCTCAAAGGTTCACAGTGGTGGATGAGAGGTGGAAAATGGTGACTGAGGTGGTGGATTCTATTACCAATAAGGAGCATTAGTATCTTGAAGATAATGATTTTGATGATGTTACAAAGTGAAGAATAAGAAGACTTATGTTGTATGAGTTTAAAAGCATTTATGTATAAGAGAAGACATCAAGACCGAACGGTAGACGACATGACCAAGATCGAACGGTAGAAGGCATGAACGAGACCGAGCGGTTGGAAGGTGAAGTGGTGGTAGAAAGAATTGAACATGGCAACCGAGTAGAGGCATCTTTGAAACCAAACGATCACTACCAGTTAATGGCCGAACACAGATGCAAGCCAAACAACTACAACCAAACGAAGGCCAAACACAGCTGAAGGCAGAACACTGTTCATAGTCGAACATTGTTCAAGACCGAACGAAGTTAATTATTGGCGAAACTCAATTGAATATCGAACAGTCACTAACAGTGGCTAAATACAAGTTGTGGACCGAACGATGTCTAACACAAGCCGAACGAAATTGTGTCCAACTAACAGTGTAAAAAAATGTTAAGAGTTGGAAAGTTTACAAGTATTGAGCCGAGCGGTGGAAAGCATAATCGAGACCGAGCAGTTACCACCGAACGCTGAAAAGCTGTAAGGAGACAAGCCGAACGACAGAAGGCAATCAGGGCTCAAACCGAACGGCAGAAGGTAATCAGGGCTCAACCGAGCGGCAGAAGGTGAAGAACTCAAGTCAACCGGTTGACGAGTTAAATATCCTAACCGGTCCAAGTCTCGCATATAATCGATTATTACTTATAATAATCGATTATCACTAGCAGTTGAAATGCGTCTTTTCATTTTCAGAGCAATAGATCATAAATCTCTTTGCTAGAACCTTCAAAAGACAACTTTGCGAATTTGAGAATACAATGTAATCTGAGGAACTTGTCAAATGCTAGTTCTTACTCTTGTCAAGTATTGTGAATAGGAGAAGCTCACGCTTTATGTGTCAAAGGTCGGAGTGGTTCTCTTCAAGATGGCAAAGTTGTTGCTTCCGGTTCATTTGTCGAAGGAAGGTTCTTGCTCACTCTTCAAGTTCGTTTGTCGAAGGAAGGTGTTTTTGTTATTGTTATTTTCTATTCACTTTCATTGTAATTGTGAAACTGTTTTAGTGAAAAAGTTAATCACTATTCATAGTGATTAATGACTGGACGTAGAATCTTTTGATTCAAACTAGGATAAAAACTATTTGTGTGATTTTTCTACTCCTTACACTCTTATATTTTCTGCTCATGGGTGGTGTTCTTAGACTTATTGTTACTCTAGATGGTGAGGATGTTATTGATTGTGAACCGATATTGGGTTATTTACACAGAGGAATGGAAAAAATAGCGGAAAACCGAACAATTATACAATATCTGCCTTATGTAACACGTTGGGACTATTTAGCTACTATGTTCACAGAAGCAATAACTGTAAATGGACCAGAACAGTTGGGAAATATTCAAGTACCTAAAAGAGCCAGCTATATCCGAGTAATAATGTTGGAGTTAAGCCGTATAGCTTCTCACCTACTATGGCTAGGACCTTTTATGGCAGATATTGGTGCACAAACACCTTTTATATTGCCACTAAAAGGTTATAAGAAAATTAAAAGAACCATTTTTTAAATTGACCGAACAAGCTCTTTGCTTTTAACAATTTGTATTGTACTCTGTTTTAATATTTCCGCTGCATAAAATCGGTACTGGTTGTTTCAACAGATTCAAGGTTCCCTATTGTCGCGATTTGGGGGTTTTGGTTCGTGATTTGATATGGCGCTGATTTTTGATTTTTTTCTTATTGTAAGTGTGGTTTCCATGGTGGCGCAATGGTTCACGATGTCATAGCGTTTGGTTTCACGATGTTGGAACTTGTTGACGACGTCAATGGAGAAGACAAATAGCGACGCAACGAAGGAGGTGATTTTTGTAGGTTTGAGGTGCGATGATGGGTTTCGCGAATGTCCAAGGAAGATGTTGTGGTGGCGCGACTTGTAAACAACGACATCATTCTAGATTTGTTTTTTGTGTGTCGCCAGTGTTGTTCCGACATGGTGGTTGTCGATCTAGTTTTTTTATGCAGGTTGGATGAAGATGATGATGATGTGGAAACCTACCATTCGTTTGGCTTGTGTGTTTAGGATGTTGCCACGTGGCAATATCTGGTTGAATATTCTTTTATAAGTAGTAGGACGGGTGTAAATGGACATATAGGGGGTGTAGAACAAATTTGTGGTTGGCCCATTTGGAAATGTAGTGTATAAGTAAAATGTAGGACATATTTTTTCCGGAATTTATGATTTCATATTTGTTTTATAACTCAGAACAATTTAATTTCACATTTTGAATTAATCAAAATTTAACTTTAGCTACATCAACAAACAATAGAATATCCAAAAATAATTTGTGCAACTAAAAATAAGTTTTTAAGAACTTTTAATCCCCAAACTCGATAAGTCCGATTGTCACAAATTCTATTCAAATCAATTATTTAAACACAAAAATTTATATCAAAATTTTGAAATTAAACCTAAAATATGGGCATAAATATGCACTCATCCTAAAGTGCTATCAATAATATCTAAAACTAAAGTCATAAAGGTCACTTCGAAGTCTCTCAAATCTGCCCAGAGTGCTGATATTTTTAAACTCTGACAATGTGGCTCAAGCGGTGATCCATGGCTCCAGCCATGAGGTTTCCTCCCATTGTGAGTTTCCTTGATGGCTTAAGCTGTGAATATTTAGGTTGGAGTTACCTGACATTACTTCATAGTGAAGAATTCTCCATGGCTCAAGCCTCAGGCTAGGATTAAAGGACATCTTCTTTGTTGGGTTTTCTTTGTGCTCAAGCCTTAAAAAATGGCGTTGCAGTCGTGTTGTGGTAGATTTCATTAAAGTGTTTGAATTCTTCTTCTTTCTTTAAAATGCATGCTTAACTCCCTGGATTCTTCTAATCTTACAAAACGAGTGAAATTTTTGTAGCTATCAAACATTTTATACAAAATCAAAGCAAGATAAGTGTCAAATCATCATTGAAATCTACTAATACTAGGCACTTGTCAAACTAGAGGTAAATTTGCCGCCAATTGGGAAGGTCTCTTTCATGTGGAAGACTCTCTCTAAAATGATCCTTACAAATTAGAAGAGCTTGGAGGAAAGCTCGTCCCAAGAACATGGAACGCCACACACTTGAAAGCCTATTACAACTAAATGTGTCATGTTATATGAGCCTTTTTCTTATCATCTTTGCTTTTAACTTTTAAAGATGTATTATAAGGATGTGTGTACTCTTTTTTATTCGACCAAATTTTTCCCTGAGGTGGGTTTTGTCGGGCAAGATTTTAATGACACATACCTTGATTTCTAATAAAAACCCCCCTTTTTGATTCATGTTCATTCCATAGAAAAACACAAAGTTGACAATCAAAGTTATTAGATTATACACATAAGAAAAAGACCACAGCGTTTGACACTTAAAATTACTAGATTGTAACATGAGAAAAAGACTACAAAGTTAGCACTCACAATTACTAGATTTTAAATGAGGAAAAGACCATAGAGTATTAAGACAAGATCGTCTAAAGAATAGACTGTCTAAGCAATCTAGGTTTTAAAGTTTAACAAAAAGCGCTAAATGAAATATTATTGTATACGAAAAGTTGTTTAAAATAGTAGCGTCCAATGAAGAGATATTTTATAATGTTTGAAGTCAATCTTATAAATAACATTTTCTAGACCAAACTATTTAAATGAATCAAAAAATCATAAACAACATCTGAAAGCAAGTATCTCTCTTTGAAATCATCTAATAGACTATATAAGCAAAACAAGCTAACGTCTTATGAAAACAAAAGTATGTCTCTTATATAACACTAAAGTTAAAAGAAGTCTTTATTCAATACAATGTTATATCAAGCAAAGCATTCTAAAGAAAATATTGTCTGATGAATGGCCACTAAATGCTTTAGCCTTTGAAAAAGCATCTTATATTTATACCATCTAATGATTATACATGTTATATGTCTTACCAAATGATGCATTTATGAATGAAATGAAAAATGATAAATGTCTTGAACACACTACACTATCTAACGCTTATCAACGTTCAAAACATTTAATATATGTACGAAAAAGTAATTTAATGCTTGTATACTTTGTTTCTTGATATTCATGTAGACTAATAAAGTAGAAGATATGATCAGAATCACCGTACCGAAGAAAAAGATATTGTGAGAGAAGAAAAACATTATGAGAAGGTTTCCTTTGAAGCCATCTACTTTGTCACATCGTACAAGCTCAAGCTTCACTTAAGGCTATAAGAAAAAGCTTTAAACCTTACAAAGTAGACTAAAGTCTGACTTCACATCTAAAGGCTACTAGTTCTCCAAAAGTCAACTTTTATGTCTAACGGTCATCGTTCAAGAGAACTATATATATAGAAGACAACTTGAAGAGAAGTAGTCGTTGATGATAGCGCTAGAAAGATAACATAAGAAGAATATAAACGTGAAAAAGGAATAAAAAGAAAAGCTTGTAGTGCTTATATATCGTTTGAAGCTCAATATCTTTTGAGAGAAAAATCTTAGCAAAATATTGAACACCTCATACTGTCTATATCCTCTCCTTGAGAGTTATCATTTGTACTTTTATTCTTAACACTGCTTGTGTTGTAAATTTTGAAGAGAATTAAAACACTTGTCTATACGTGTTGTATAGGTTTAAACTAGAAGTGGTTAAACTTAGTCTAGTCGTGTTGACTAGGGAACCAAGAGTGGTTAGAATACTTATTGTAAACCAAGAGTGATGAGAATACTCGGTGAGATTGTGGAGAGGTAAAACTCATGTAATCTTGAAAAATATTAGTGGAATATCTTAAGAGTTCTTACGGGAGAACTTGATGTAACTCAGATTGAGTGAACTAGTATAAAAATTTGTGGTTTATTGCTTTCCTATTCAGAACGTTTTCCATTTACTCATCTTATAAAACCCAACATACGAACATCTTATAATAGTTATACATTCTCTTTAAAAATTATTAGACACTGCTTTGTGAAATAATTTAAAAAACACTATTCACCCCCTTTAGTGTTTTTCCTATGCTTTCACGGAGTTTACACTCAAAGTTACTAAATTGTAACATAAGTAAAAGACTATAGAATTGGCACTCAAAGTTACTCGATTGTAACATGAGAAAGGACCACGAAGTTGACAATTAAAGTTACTAGATTGTAATATGAGAAAAAAAACCACGGAGTTGGCACTCAAAGTTACTAGATTTTAACATGAGAAAAAGAACACGGAGTTGACACTCAAGTTATTAGAATTGTCACATGAAAACAAATTACTAGAACTGCAACGTAAGAAAAACCTTCAAGTAAGACACTAAAAGCCCTTCAATTAGGGCAAATCAACAAAATCAATAAAATGAAAGCTACCGGGTACATAGGAGCTCGACATCCCAATAATTAACTACAAAAATGAAAGCTATCAGATACAGAGGAGCTCAACATCTCAATAATCGAGTACAAAAATAAAAGCTACTGAGTATAGAAGAGCTCGACATCTTAATAAACAAGTAAAAAATGAAAGCTACCAGGTACAAAGGAGTTCCACATCCCGTGTCCAAAATACAAAAATGAAAGCTAATTAGCATTACAATACACGAATCACCTAGGCCATCCATCTCGTTCTTCACCTTATCCACTTTCACTTAAATTCTTACAAAATGCATTTTAAAAAAGTTCTAATGGTTTGTTAAGAAAATTAATGATCACTTCCAAACTTAACATATTGTTTTAATTCATTATAAATAAAAATATTTAATTATAATTTAAGTTAATATATATATATATATAGATTTTTGGGTTAAATATGTTTTTAGTCCCTAAATTATTGACCGTTTCTGGTTTTCGTCCCTCTTCCAAAGTAAGGTACAATTTAGTCCTCAATCTTTAAAAAACGTTCGTTTTAGTCGAAAAAACGAACGTTTTGAGGACTAAAACGAGGACTAAAAACAAAATTTTGAGGACTAAAACGAACGTTTTTCTAAAGAATGAGGACCAAATTGTACCTTACTTTGGAAGAGGGACGAAAACCAAAAACGGTCAATAGTTTAGGAACTAAAAACATATTTAACCCTAGATTTTTTAATACTTTATTCATAATTATTATTTTTTTAATTCAAAATTACAAATAAAGTTAATTAATTTTATATTTGTTATAAAAAATATTTATATTATTAAATATTAAAATGTTATAAAATAATATAGTTATTTATAATTGTTAATAAAAAGCAAGATCATTATATTTTTACAAATATTTCATTAATTATAATATTAAAATTTATTTACCATTTTCGTGCATTCCACGGTATAGGAGCTAGTTGATTTAGATATAGCTGCATTGCCGACTATTTGACGCTTATCAGCAATATCGATAGCAATTGGCAGATCTGATCTATCTGAAGGTTTCACCAACTGGTGATGAGGATGAGGTCTTCATCTTGCTCCTTCTTCCTCCTCCTCGTACTGGGCCTTCTCCCCTTGTCCCTCTCAGAGATCCGCTTCTCTGAGGTTCGAAACGACGATCGGCCCATTGTTCCCTTCGATCAGTTTGGGTTCACCCACAAGGGTCGTCTTGAGCTCGATGTTTCCAGAATATCCCTCTCCAATTCCAATTTGGACCTCTCAAAGGTTGGCTTCTTTCTCTGCACCCTGGATTCTTGGCTCCATGTCCTCCAGCAGCTGGAGGATGGTGAGATTCGGTGCACCCTTCAATCGGATCTCGTGAAGTCCGTATACACCTTTAATTCTCTGAACGGCAAAGAGTCTTTCAACATCGAGTACAAAGAAAACGACGCCGATCAGTACAACCTGGTGTTCGCCAACTGCCACCCTCAGCAGCTGAAAGTGAGCATGGATGTTAAATCTGCCATGTACAATCTGGACGGAAGGAGCAACACCCGCGATTACCTTTCTGCTGGGAGAACCATCCTTCCCAAGGTCTATTTCCTGCTGTCGCTGGTGTATTTCGCTTTGGCTGCTATTTGGATCAGCGTGCTCTACAAGAAGCGATTGACCGCATTCCGCATCCATTACTTCATGCTTGCCGTCGTCATCTTGAAGGCTTTGAATCTCTTGTGTGAGGCCGAGGACAAATCCTACATCAAGCGCACAGGCAGCGCCCACGGCTGGGATATCATCTTTTACATCTTTAGCTTCCTCAAGGGCATTTCTCTCTTCACTCTCATTGTCTTGATTGGCACCGGCTGGTCCTTCCTCAAGCCCTTCCTTCAGGATAAGGAAAAGAAGGTTCTTATGATTGTCATCCCCCTCCAAGTCATCGCTAACATTGCTCAGGTTGTCATTGACGAGAGTGGCCCCTACGGCCACGACTGGGTTACCTGGAAACAGGTCTTCCTCCTCGTAGATGTCGTTTGTTGCTGCGCCGTGCTCTTCCCCATTGTCTGGTCCATCAAGAACCTCCGTGAGGCTGCCAGGACCGACGGCAAGGCCGCTGTTAATTTGATGAAGCTTACCCTCTTCCGTCATTATTACATCGTCGTCATTTGTTACATTTACTTCACCAGGGTTGTGGTTTATGCCTTGGAGACCATAACATCCTATCGCTATTCTTGGACCAGTGTGGTTGCTGCTGAGTTAGCCACGCTTGCTTTCTACATCTTCACCGGCTACAAGTTCAAACCTGAAGCTCACAATCCTTATTTTGTCATCGATGACGAAGAGGAAGAGGCTGCTGCCGAGTCATTGAAGCTTGAAGATGAATTTGAATTGTAATTCTGTCAAAATACAAAAACATTGAGCTTTTCCCGATTCAGGTGTTGAACAACTCGGTACGATGTTCAGCAATGCTCAGGTTTCATCTCAACGACAGTTAGAAATTTTTAAGTTACATTTTATGGATATAGTCATTATTCATAAATCATTGTTCTATATTTTGTGTTCTGGACTCATGCCAGTTTTTTGAACTAGTGTCATAATATCCTAAAACCCTTGTGTAGTGCTATGAACATATATCACGTCGTCTAAGTATTGATACGGATACCTTACAAACATTTTTTTGTCATGATTGTTTTTATTATAATTATCTTCTACCTTCAAACTTCGGTTGCATTGGAATTTGTTCGACCATTAGTACCATTACTCTAAATTTATCGGAAGCATTGGTATTATCACTGGACTTCTGAGTTTTCTTGAAGGTATAGGCAGAAGTGTCAAATCAGCTTCATCCCTGCGCTAATAGTATGAAAGAATCACGGTTGTTGTTGTGGAATTTTATCGATACAATAGGAAATCCGGTATCCTAGGTTTGGGGTTGGGAAGGGGAAATTCTAAAGTGGGTACCTGGGCCCTAGCAGCATCTATCCCCCAACCCTGTTCAAGACAAAACTTAATGAAGTCTTGTTCTGATGTGAGAAGGAATGCAGTGACACTCCAATTCTATTATAGAAATGGAGGATTGGATCCTCCGGAGAATGTAAGAAGTACAATTGGGGTTCTTTTTCACTAGTGAGTCTGTTAGCAATTCAGGTAGGAATTCTAACTCACTCGCACTCTTACCCTCACGGAAGACAAATACCACGGAGTATGGGATGAATAATGGGTGTGTATTCACAAGAAAGAAACTAGAATACAGAATAGTCCAGGAGCTTAACCTCCTTCACCAGGTGCTAAGACCGGTCAACAAATCAACAAATATCTAACTGATACAACAAAGAGGTCCTTATATAGGCCTCTTTCCCCAAACCCACTTAACTGACTAGCAGTTAAGTCCTCTGTTTTCCCTTTCTTCTCTCATAGACCCTCCATTCTCTAACATTACTCCCCCTGAAAACTGACCTTGTCCCCAAGGTCAAACTCGGGGAATTGTTCCTGCATCAATCTCCGATCCTCCCACGTTGCACTGTCTGCCCCTCCATCTTGCCACTCTATCAAAACTTGTTCACATTGTTCCCCCTCTTGCTGTTGGACTCTTCTATTCAACACATTAGTTGGCCAGCACGTATATCCCCCGACTTGCAAATCTGCTGGCAGCTCAGCTTCCACGTGCTTCGTCCCAATCGCCAATTTTAGCTGAGACACGTGGAAAACCGGGTGAATCTTGGCGGTCGCGGGCAATTCTAATCTGAACGCACTTCCCCTATCTTCTGGAGCACCTTGAACGGCCCATAGTATCTAGCCGTTAACTTCGGATGCAATTTCACCGACATAGAGGTTTGTCGGTGGGGCCTTATCTTTAGAAACACCCAATCATCTACCTTAATGGTTATTGGCCTCCTCTTACGATTTTCTTGCTTCACCATCGCGTCTTGCGCCTTTGACAAATGATATCGCAGCTGTTGCAACGCTTCATCTCTTGTTTGTAATTCTTGGGCCACAGCTTCCACCATTGTTTCTCCCGGAATAAACCTTGACAACGATGGCGGGACTCTCCCATACACCGCTTCAAACGGCGTGCATTTGGCAGCTCCTTGGTAGCTGGTGTTGTACCAGTACTCCGCCCATGGAAGGACCACGCTCCATGTCTTAGGCTGCTCGGAACAGAAACATCGTAAGTATCCCTCCAGCACCCCGTTCAACACCTCTGTTTGGCCGTCCGTCTCCGGATGGTAGGCTGTGCTCACCCGGAGATGGGTCCCCTGCATCTTAAACATCTCTCTCCAAAATGCACTGAGAAATAAGGGGTCACGATCACTCACTATGGTCTTTGGATTTTGGATTTTGGGTCATGGCCTTTGGATTTTGGGTCATCGACAACCACCAATATAGCGTCATGGCCTTTGGATTTTGGGAGCCGCACAATAAAGTCCATGCTGATGTCCTCCCATATAGCTTGTGGAATGGGCAGTGGTTGCAACAGGCCCTGCGGTGACGCCGTCATGTATTTGTGCTGTTGGCACACCAAACAGCGATTGACATACTCTGTCACTGATTTCTTCATCCCGTCCCAGTGCAGCGACTGTGCCAATCTCCGGTAAGTTCTATAGACTCCCGAATGGCCCCCCGTCGGTGTTGTATGAAACTCGGCCAACAATTTCTGTACCCACTCAGACTTTGCCAGAATAACCAGCCTCCCCTTGTAGTGCAACCGTCCGTTTTCAATGGTGTAAGCCGGGTATTTGTTGGGATCCTGTGTGACTCCTTCTCTGATTTTATTCAAGTTATCATCTTCCTCCACTTCTCGCATCACGTCTTGAAAATCTTGCCAATACGGCCTCATTATCCCCATCAATTCAACACCCCCGTCGTCCCCTTCGATCTCAGCCTCGCCCTCCAACTCCTCGCTGCCTTTTCGTGACAGCGCGTCAGCCACCCGGTTGCTGGCTCCCGTTTTATACACTGTCGAAATCGTAGCCAAGCAGTTTGGCTATCCAGTGTTGCTGCGCTTGGGTCGTCACCCTCTGTTCCAACAGAAACTTTAGACTTCTTTGATCCGTATACACCACGAATTTTTGGCCCAACAAATACGGTCTCCAGTGTTGCACCGCCAGGGCCACCGCCATCAACTCTTTCTCGTAGATCGACTTGCCCAAGGTCACTTCCGATAATGCTTTGCTGAAGTAAGCTATCGGTCTCCTTTTCTGGGTGAGCACCGCCCTATCCCCGTGCCCGACGCGTCGCATTCTACCTGGAAGGGTTGCGAGAAGTCCGGCAACGCCAACACCGGTGCGGTGGTCACCGCTATTTTCAATCTTCCCATCGCTTCCCTGGCAGTCTCAGTCCACGCAAAATTCCCCTTTTTCAACATCTCTGTAAGGGGCTTGGCTATCTTCCCATAGTCTCGAATGAATCGTCGGTAATATCCGGTGAGACCCAAGAATCCCCTCAACGCCTTCAACGTTTTTGGTTCTTCCCACGCGATTACCCCCTCTATCTTCTCCTGATCCATCTGGACCCCCTCCCCTGATATGACATGCCCCAAATATCTGATCGTCTTCTTCCCGAACTCTCTTCTTCTTATTGGCCAACCAGTGATGTTGCTATAAACAGCTCAACACCTGCTCAACGTGTTGTAAATGCTCACCCCAAGTTGCACTGTAGATGAGTATGTCGTCAAAAAATACGAGCACGAATCTTCATAGGTATGTTCTGAGGAGATCGTTCATGGTGCTCTGGAAGGTTGAGGGGGCATTTGTGAGGCCGAATGACATCACAAGAAACTCGTAATGTCCCAAGTGAGTGCGGAACGCCGTTTTCTACACGTCATCCTCATTCATCCTAATATGGTGATACCCAGCATTGATGTCCACCTTTGAAAAATACCGAGCGCCGTGGAGCTCGTCCAGCAGCTCTTCGATCATTGGAATCGGAAACTTGTTGGGAACAGTGGCGCGGTTGAGCGCTCGGTAGTCGATACAGAATCGCCAACTCCCATCCTTCTTCTTGACGAGGATGACCGTACTTGAATATGGACTTATACTCGGTCGTATAATCCCTGCATGCAGCATTTCCGACACCTGTCGCTCGATCTCTTCCTTCATGGCGTGCGGGTAACAATATGGATGTACGTTTACGGGGTCGGTGCCTTCTTTTAACGTAATCCGATGCTTCTCTTTTTTATTAGGTGGCAAACCTTGGGGTTCCTAAAATACCCTTGCATGTCGTGTTAAAATTCTCTCCAAGTCCCCGTTCCGCTCTTCAGCCGACTCTTCTTTCTCTACCTCCTTCTTGCTCCCCTTCTCGCCCTCCAAGCTCCAGACGATCGCCCAAGCCTCCACCTCACTTAGCTTCAGCAACTTCTCCGGTCCGACCACCCTTTTGTCCAACTTTGGATCGCCCTTAACAACCACCCTTCTCCCTGCATGTTCGAACGCCATGGTGGACTCCCGCCAGTTGAGGGTAATTTCCCCCAGCTTGGCCAGCCACTCCACGCCTAGGATCATGTCGACACCCCAGGTCGAACAAGTAAAATTTTTCCCATATCGCAACTCCCCCCATGTTGACCACTACCTTCGGGCAACATCCACGGGTCCTTTTCTTACGTCCGTCTCCCAGACTCACCTGGTAGGGAGGGGTGTCCTCCTGCGCAAGCTGCAATTCCTCCACCAACCGTCTACTCACGAAGTTGTGGCTGGCGCCACTGTCAACCAGAATGATAACGTCTTTTTCCCCCACTCGACCTTGCAGTTTCAGCGTCTTGGGCTGGGTTAATCCCCCGGCCGAAAATGCCGACAGCTCCATGCATGGGGTTTCTACTTCGACCTCCATCCCCTCGTCACCACCTTCTTCGTCTTCGGCTAATAACATCAACCGCAAACTCTTCTCCGGACACTGATGGCCAGGGCTGAAAGGTCCCCCACAACAAAAGCACCGACCTTCCTCCCGGCGTTGCAGAAACTCTGGGTAAGGTAAGTTAAGTGTGTTTCTTCCCCTGTTCTCCCCTCCGTCGACATTCCCGCTTCTCGTTGTCAAAGTCCCCGTCGCTCTGTCGTGTCTCACCGACCCACTGCTTTCGGCCGGACTCGTTCGTCCCGAAGTGCTTCTCTGTGGCTCGGTCCTAGCCACCACCGCTCCTCCGCCAGAAGGTCGCCCCCATGACGGGTTCTTGGTTCCGACCCATCCCGTCAATCCTAGACCCCGAAGAGCCTCTTCGACGTCACGCGCGATCTTCATCGCGGTCATCAGATCTCGCGGGTCGTGTGGCCTCATTTGACATCTCAACTCCTCTCGTAATCCTGCCAAAAAATATCCCAACAGTTGGTGATCAGAGAATTCCTTCGTCTGTCCCACTAACGCCTCGAATTCCCTGACGTATTCTTCCACGCTGGCCGTTTGTCGTATCGCCGCCATCCTCTCAAAAATTCCCCCACGATGCCGGCTCTCGAATCGTATCAACAACGCTTCCTTCAGCCCCTCCCATGATTGATTCTTCGCCTTATCTTGCCAGAATTTAAACCAATACCCGACGCTCCCCTCCATACTAATGTGCGCCAACTCGACCTTCTCCTCTTCCGCCACTCTTTGGATCGCAAAAAACTTCTCTGCCCGACTAATCCAGTTCAAAGGGTCAGGTTCTTCAAAGGTGGGTAATTCCACCCTTCTTCTCCAATTGGGTAGCGTTTCAGGATGCTCCCCGCCTCCTCCTCCTCCACCATCATGGGGACGGCCACCCCCGTGATCGTTGACGGACCCTTGGCTTCCGTCAGAATGGTCATCAGTTGTTTTGGCGCGAGCCCCCATCATCCGCATTAGTTCTTGAATGTCTTTGCGTATGGCCATAGATTCTTGCCGATTCGCCGCTGATTCCGCTTTCATTCCATCCACCGCCATCTCGATGTGCTCCAATCGCCCCTCAACAACGTTCATCCTTCCCTCCATAGCACCCTCTCTCCTCCGCACAGATCCGGCAGGTCGGACCACTTTGTTAGCGATTCAGGTAGGAATTCTAACTCACTCACACTCTTACCCTCACGGAAGACAAGCACCACGGAGTATGGGATGAATAATGGGTGTGTATTCACAAGAAAGAAACTAGAATACAAAATAGTCCAGGAGCTTAACCTCCTTTACTAGGTGCTAAGACCGGTCAACAAATCAACAAATGTCTAACTAACTAACTGATACAACAAAGAGGTCCTTATATAGGTCTCTTTCCCCAAACCCACTTAATTGACTAGCAGTTAAGTCCTCTGTTTTCCCTTTCTTCTCTCATAAACCCTCCATTCTCTAACAGAGTCCGTTACAAGTGATTGAACATGATTTTGGTAATTTTCCTTATTACCTTGACTCTAACTAGTTCTAAGGCTAGCTGAAAGACTTCCATTATAATGAGCTTTCTCATTTTTAAATTAGTAGTATGCAATCTTTGCAAATTGGGTAGTGTGTTTTGCTTTTTTACATTAAAATTTTGTGGTGGTGGTGGTGTGTACATACAAGAAAAACTATAAGGTCTTCCACTCTTTCTTCTTATATATAATTATTGTTAGTGAGAAAGACATAGGACATTGTAGTTTCAATTTCAAAAGTAATGTTATGATTTCTAACAAAATCATATTATCTCGATTGTATCTTTGGTGCTTTGTATTTATGAAGAAGACACATATGCAAAGACTAACCCGTGTCATGACATGGACAATGTTCAATTATAGTTCACAAGGATATCTATCCTAAATTTACTGCGACCGAGGTAATAAAAGTCTAACTTGCGAATTAGGATTATGAATTAATCTTCTGAAAACAAATTGCTAAGTTTTGCATTTATTACGAGTTCCACAAAATAATTTAGAAATAGGTTTTATTTTACAGCATAAGCTGTAAAATAGGAAGAATTCCCAATTCTTAGAAGGATAAGCCACAAATAAAGAGTCATTGAAAATATCTTAAGCATTTTGCGTTCTTTCATTATGTTTTTTTTTCTTTTTTTTTTTATCTTTTATCATATTTAAGTTCTGGATGATGAGACTATATTTGGTGTCTGCTAAATTGCTAGGCCGTTTCTAGTGTGTCTGAGTGTGGCAAGTTTTTTTATTTGGATAATAGTTTATCAGTGTACTCTGAATAGATGTTGAAGGAGTATAATCCAATTCTTGATGCAAAAAGTTACTATGTTGGTGGTGGTCCTCATTTATCAACACGAAAATTATTCTTAGTAATGTTCCAAAAAAGTATCTCCATAGCTGTATAAGGAGTATCAATCCAATGCTCTGATAATAAATGTAACTATGTTGATGACGGTGCCTTTTGCACTAACTGAATATTTTCCTTATTTATGTTCCCAAAAACAATCTCCTTCGTTGTCAATTTTATCTTTCTGAACCTTGTATACCATCCTACAAAGGAGTATCAATCCAATGCTCTGATACAAAATACAACTATTTATTTGGTGACGTTGAGTCACGTACGAACACAGAATATTTTCCATAGTTTTGTTCCCAAAAAGAATCTCATTCGCTGTTAGTTTTATCTTTCTGAATTTTCTGTTCCAATTTTATCTTTCTGAAGCTCCTATACCAATTTTATCTTTCCGAACCTTCAATACAATCCTCCCATCACTATTCCTTTCTGAATCTAACTTCCCCACGATGAAGTTCCCTTTTCACCCGATGTCTCCTTTGTTATCTTTTATATGGCCAATCTGATGTCTCTTTGGTCTTGGTTTGTGGCTTTCCAAGATGTGATTGGCTGTGTGTTTTGGGTCTGATTGGTATTATTATTGGTTTCTGTGAGAGATCATGCATTGGCTAAAGATATAATCAAATTATACAATATAAATAGATGAAAATTTCACTGAATTTTGAGACTACTCTACCTTTAGCTATATTTTAATGTGCAGTGTGAATTAAGATCTGCATGAGCAGAAGTCAAATATGAAAATTTCCGAGTCATTTGGCCCAAATTTTGGAATCTCATGTACCTCGGTATAAAGGAGGATGTTTCTTCTTTATGAAAAGAATGCCAAATAAACATCCGGCAGTTTTATAGTTTGTGGGTCCATGGTCATACACCTGTCAAAGGAAGAAGACAACGACTTAATTAGAACATCAACGATGAACTATTTGAAGACGCTTTTGAAGAACATGATCACGAACAAAATATAAATCTAATTCTAAGTGCTTGGATCAAGAGTGTTTAACAGGGTTGGAGGCAAGTAAAACAGCGCCAAGATAGTCCGAATAAAGTTTTGGAATATTTACTTTGATTCGAAATTCAAAGTTTTTTTTTTTACTTGGTACATTTGGTGTCAAAATTATAGGAAATAGACAACTTTTTAAACATGAAGTTAACTCCTTAGCGACTTTTGATTCTAACAAATTAATTAGGAAAGCCGTGTGGAGAGTGTACAACTTGTTTATTTAAAGTCGTCATGCTTCCGGTTTTCTATTCTTCTAATTCTTTTTTAAAATTTGTCTATTCATGTAATTTTGGCACTAGATTTTTCTATTTGTTTTTCTTACAAAAGTAGGAAAATTATAGAAATAAGCAAATTTTAATAGAATTATGAAAATAAGCAAATCGCGTAGATCCCACACAATTTCAATTGAAATGAAGAATTAGTACACCCCCTACATAACTTTTGTTTTTGTGTCAATCAACACGCGTTCAACTTGGAAGTTGTTAGACACCCCAATAACTTCCAATTACATTTCATGAAAAGTTGTTGAATATAGTGAAAACTATGAATGAAATTAATCTTCCTTGTGTTGAATATACATTAAAGACAGGATTAGAACTAATATGAAGAACAACTTGATTGCCACATATAATCTTCATTTGAGTGACATCTCCAAATTGTAACTCTGTAAGCAATTATTTAAGCCAAACAAGCTCACACGTGACTGAGGCTATAACTCTATATTCTACTTATGCACTAGATCTTGTCACAACACTCTGTTTATTGCTTTTTCAAGAGATCAAGTTGCTACCAATGGAGACACAATATCTGGATGTAGACCTTTTATCAGAAGGAGATCTTACCCAATCAGCATTACAATAACAAATCACTCTTGTATGGTTATTAGAACCATATAATAATCCTTTTCCAAAAGATCCTTTAATGTACTTTGATATACGAATAACTACATTCCAATAATCTTCACACGGGGAATTAAGGATTTGGCTTATCACACTAACTGCAAAGGAAATGTTAGGACGAGTAACTGTAAAATAATTCAATTTTCCAACTAGTCTTCTATATTTCTCAGGGTCTGACATAGGCTTCCCGTGTTATGGTAAAAGTTTAGTATTAGGATCCATGGGTGTGTCCACAGATTTTGAATTCATCAACCCAGTTTCCTCTAAATCATCTAATGCATACTTCCTTTGAGATATAATAATACCATTTCAAACATAAACACGCGTGCACACACACATAAATATATTACGCACACAAACACACATATAAATATGTTATACACACACAAACACATAAACATACACAACTACACACACACGCAACTATATTACACACACACACACACACACCACCACTCACACACAATATACTACACTCACAAACACACATTCACAAACATACATACTCACACATACGCACATACAGTCACACATACACCCACATACACACTCTTACACACACACACACACACAAAGAGACACACAATAAAACATACACACATACACACATATATTACACACATACACAGAAGAACATCACCCCTCCCACACACACATACTCACATACATAAACACACATACACACAAGCGCATATACATATAATACAAACACAAACACCAACACACACACATACTCACACACACAACACAAAAACACACACACACACACACACACACATAGATAACATAAACACATACACATACACACACATGTATATTCACACAGATACACATACACTTACACACACGTATTATACACACACCCACCCACCCAAACCCACCCACCTACTAACAGACACATAAACACTCACACACACTCACGAACACACAGAAAACCCCCTCCCCCGGCACACACACACACACAAATACATACACATACATTACAAACACACACATACATATTACATACCCACAAACCCCCAAACTAACCCGCTAACTCACAGACACACAAACACACATACAAACATACACATACACACACGCAAACATACACATACCCACACACTCACACACACACAAACAAAAAAAATATACAAACAACAAACACACAAAAACACAGATACACACAAATACACAGACACACACCCACACCCACACACACACATCCCCAAACACAACCCATAAAAACACAACCCAAAAAAACACACCCATCTATAGACACACATTTACACACACACTAACACACACCCACCCACACAAAACACACACACACACACCCACACACACACTATGAATTAGGGTGTGTGTCTGTTCATGCATGCGTTTGTGCGAGTGTTTGTGTGTATGAGAGTGCGTGTATGGGCGTGCGTCCATGCATGCGTGTGCACGTGCATTCATTTGTCCGTGTGTGTGGGCATGAGCGAGCAAACGTGCATGAGTGAGTGGTTTTGCAAGCATATGTGTGTGGGAATGAGTACTGCATATGTGCATATGTGCATGCGAATGTGCGTGACACGATTGTGCATGCGTGCGAAGGTTCGTGACTTCGTGCAACCCACACACACATCCCCAAACACAAACCATAAAAACACACCCATCTATAGACACATCTACACACACACTAACACACATACACCTACACAAAACACACACACACATCAACAAACACACACCTACACATACACTATGAATTAGGGTGTGTGTCTGTTCATGCATGCGTTTGTGCGAGTGTTCTTGTGTACGAGATTGCGTGTATGGGCGTGTATCTACGCATGCGTGTGCACGTGCATTCATTCGTCCGTGTGTGTGGGCATGAGTGAGCAAACGTTCGTGGGTGAGCGGCTTTGCAAGCATATGTGTGTGGGAAGGAGTGTTGCGTACGTGCATATGTGCATGCGAATGTGCATGACACGAATGTGCATGCGTGCGAAGGTTCGTGACTTCGTGCAAGCGAGCGATTATGAGTATCTGTGTAAGAGCATGCATGACTGTGTGCGCTCATGCGTGCATACATGTGTACCTTGCATGCGAGATTGTGTTTATGGATATGTATGCGTGAGGACATGGATACGCGTGTGTGTATGTGTACAATACTTGTGTGTAAGTGTATATGTATCTGTGTGAATACACTTGTGTGTGTATGTGTATATGTCTATGTTATTTGTGTGTGTGTGTTTGTGTGTGTGCTTTTATGTGTTTGAGTGTGTGTTTGTGTTGTGTATGAGTATGTGTGTGTGTTGATGTTTGTGTTTGTATTCTATGTATATGCGACACTTTAGTACACCCTTTGTACATTCTTTTTACACTCTTTTTACACCCTTTCAACACCCTTTGTACATCCTTTTTACACCATTTTTACACCCTTTCTAAACACACAGGTATGTAGACCGACACGCTCATTCGCATGCACGCACTCACAAACATGCGCATGCACGCCCGTGCAAAACTAACGCACACATGCATTCCCTCGCACTCACCCACGCACACATGCCCACACACACGTGCGACCATGTCCTCCCTTACGCATAAACATCCATAAACACAATCTCGCGTGCAAGGTACACATGTATGCATGGGCATGCGCACATAGTCATGTGCGCTCACACACATATACTCACGCACGTGCGGCGCGTGCATAATCACTCGCTTGCACGAAGTCACGAACCTACGCACGCATGCACATTCGTGTCATGCACATTCGCATGCACATATGCACGTATGCAACACTTCTTCCCATACACATATGCTTGCAAAACCGCCCACCCACGCGCATTTGCCCGCTCTTGCCCACACACACGGACAAATAAATGCACGTGCACATGCATGCGTGGATGCACGCCCATACACGCACTCTCGTACATAAAAACACTCGCCCAAACTCATGCATGAACAGACACACACCCTAATTCATAGTGTGTATGTGCGGGTGTATGTTTGTTGATTTGTGTGTGTGTTTTGTGTGGGTGGGTGTGTAGATGTGTGTCTGTAGATGTGTGTTTTTTTATGGGTTGTGTTTTTATGGGTTGTGTTTGCGGATGTCTGTGTGTGGGTGTGTGTGTGTCTGGGTGTTTATGTGTGTATGTGTTTTTGTGTGTATAATGTGTGTGTATGTGTATGTATTTGTGTGTGTGTGCAGGGGGTGGGGTTTTCTGCGTGTGTGTGAATGTGTTTGTTAGTAAGTGGGTGGGTGGGTGTGTGTGTTACAATACATGTATGTAAGTGTATGTGTATCTGTGTTAATATACATGTGTGTGTATGTGTATGTGTCTATGTGTGTGTGTGTGTGTTTGTTTGTGTGCTTTAGTGTGTTTGAGCGCGTGTGTATGTTTGGGTGTTTATGTGTGTATGTGTTTTTGTGTGTGTAATGTGTGTGTGTTTGTTGTTTGTATATTTTTTGTGTTTGTGTGTATGTGGGTATGTGTATGTTTGTGTGTGTGTATGTGTGTGTTTGTGTGTGTGTGTTTATGTGTGTCTGTGAGTTGGCGGGTTAGTTTGGCGGGTTAGTTTGGGGGGTGTGTGGGTATGAAATATGTATGTGTGTATGTAATGTATGTGTATGTATTTGTGTGTGTGTGTGTGCGGTGGGAGGGGGTTTTCTGTGTGTGATTGTTTGTGTTTGTTTGTCTGTTAGTAACTGAGTGGGTTTGGGTGGGTGGGTATGTGTGTGTACAATAAGTGTGTGCAAGTGTATGTGTATCTGTGTTAATATACATGTCTGTGTATGTGTATTCGTCTATGTTATTTGTGTGTGTGTGTTTGTGTGCTTTTGTGTGTTTGAGTGTGTGTGTTTGTGTTTGTGTTGTGTGTGTGTTGGTGTTTGTGTTTGTATTATATGTATATACGACACTTTACCCTTTCTATACCTTTTCAACACCCTTTGTACATTTTTTTACACCATTTTTACACCCTTTCTACACGCACACGAGCACACAGGTATGCACATCGACACGCTCATTCGCACGCACGCACTCACAAACATGCGCACACCTGCCCGTGCAAACACTAACGCACACATGCATGCCCTCGCACTCACCCACATACGCATGCCACACACACGCGCATCCATGTCCTCTCTTACGCATACACATCCATAAATAAAATCTCGCAAGCAAGGTACACATGTATGCACGCATGAGCGCACGTGGTCATGCACGCTCACACACAGATACTCATGCACGTGCGGCGCGTGCATAATTGCTCGCTTGCTCGAAGTCACGAACATTCGCACACATGCACATTTGTGTCACGCACATTCGCATGGACAAATGCACGTACGCAACACTCCTTCCCACACACATATGCTTGCAAAACCGCCCACCCACGCACGTTTTCCCTCTCATTCCCACACACACACACGAATGAATGCACGTGCACACGTATGCGTGGACGCATACCCACACACGCACTGTCGTACACAAATACTCGCCCAAACGTATGCATGAACAGACACACAGCCTAATTCATAGTGTGTATGTGCGGGTGTGTGTTTGTTGATTTGTGTGTGTGTGTGTTTTTTGTGGGTGGGTGTGTGTTAGTGTGTGCGTAGATGTGTGTCTGTAGATGAGTGTGTTTTTATGGGTTGTGTTTGGGGATGTCTGTGTGTGGGTGTGTGTGTGTGTCTGGGTGTTTATGTGTGTATGTGATTTTGTGTGTGTCTGTGTTTGTTTTTTGTATATTTTTTGTGATTGTGTGTGTAGGTATGTAATATGTATGTGTATGTGTCTGTTTGTAATGTATGTGTATATATTGGCTTAATTACCTACTTAGTCCCCATGTTCGGAGGTAATTTGCTGTTTAGTACCCGGTTTTAAAAATGTAGGCATTTGATACCTATGTTTTGAAATTTGTATCAATTGAATCCTACCCACTTAACGCCGTTATAAATCTAACGTTTTTCTGACATCAACTTTGAATTGTGGACGAGCGGTAGTGGACGAGCGTCCGAGCATCGTTGGACGAGCGTCCTCTTCTGTTGGACGAGCGTCCTCCTCTGTTTGGACGAGCGTCCTCCACTGTTAGACGAGCGTCCTCCACTGTTGGATGAGCGTCCTCCTCTGTTTGGACGAGCGTCCTCCTCTGTTTGGACGAGCGTCCTCCACTGTTGGACGAGCGTCCTCCACTGTTGGACGAGCGTCCTCCTCTGTTTGGACGAGCGTCCTCCACTGTTGGACGAGCGTCCTCCTCTGTTTGGACGAGCGTCCTCCAGTGTTGGACGAGCGTCCTCCTCTGTTTGGACGATCGTCCACAACCGCTCGTCCACAATTCAAAGTTGATGTCAGAAAAACGTTAGATTTATAACGGCGTTAAGTGGGTAGGATTCAATTGATACAAATTTCAAAACATAGGTATCAAATGCCTACATTTTTAAAACCGGGTACTAAACAGCAAATTACCTCCGAACATGGGGACTAAGTAGGTAATTAAGCCTGTATATATTTGTGTGTGAGTGTGTTTGCGAGGGGAGGGGGTTTTTTGTGTGTGTGTGTGTGAGTGTCTGCGTGTGTGTGATTGTGTATGTCAATGTGTCTGTTAGTAAGTGGGTGGGTGGGTGTATGTTTGTGTGTGTATGTGTATGTTTGTGTGTGTGTGTGTGTGTTTATGTGTGTGCAGGTTAGTTTGGGGGGTGTGTGGCTATGTAATATGTATGTGTGTGTGTTTGCTTGTAATGTACGTGTATGTATTTGTGTGTGTGTGTGTGTGCGATGGGAGGGGGTTTTCTGTGTGTGTGTGATTGTGTGTGTCTATTAGTAAGTGAGTGGGTTTGGGTGGGTGGGTGTGTGTGTACAATACGTGTGTGAAGTGTATGTGTATCTGTGTGAATATACATTTGTGTGTATGTGTATGTGTCATTGTTATCTGTGTTTGGGTGCTTTTGTGTGTTTGAGTGTGTGTGTGTGTTTGTGTTGTGTGTGTGAGTATGTGTGTGTTGGTGTTTGTGTTTGTATTATATGTATATACGACACTTTAGTACACCCTTTGTACATCCTTTCTATACCCTTTCAACACTCTTTGTACGTCTTTTTTACACCATTTCTATACCCTTTTTACACGCACACGAGCACACAGGTATGCAGATCGACACGCTCATTCGCCCGCAAGCACTCACAAACATGCGCACGTACGCCCGTGCAAACGCTAACGCACACATGCATGCCCTCGCACTCACCCACACACGCATCCCACACACACGCGCATCCACGTCCTCCCTTAAACATACATATCCATAAACACAATCTCGCAAGCAAGGTACACATGTATGCACGCATGAGCGCACGCATGAGCGCACGCGGTCATGCACACTCACACATAGATACTCACGCACGTGCGGCGCGTGCATAATCGCTCGCTTGCACGAAGTCACGAAGCTTTGAACGCATGCACATTCATGTCACACACATTCGCATGCACATATGCACATATGCAGCACTCCTTCCCACACACTTATGCTTGCAAAACCGCCCATCCACGCACGTTCTCTCTCTCATGCCCACGTACACAGACGAATGAATGCACGTGCACACGCATGCATGGATGCACGCCCACACACGCACTGTCATACACACAAACACTCACACAAACGCATGCATGAACAGACAGATACTCTAATTCATAGTGTGTATGTGCGGGTGTGTGTTTATTGATTTGTGTGTGTGTGTTTTTTGTGGGTGGGTGTGTGTTAGTGTGTGTGTAGATGTGTGTTTGTAGATGGGTGTGTTTGTAGATGGGTGTGTTTTTATGGGTTGTGTTTTTATGAGTTGTGTTTTTATGGGTTGTGATTGGGGATGTTTGTGTCTAGTTGTGTGTGTGTGTCTGGGTGTTTATGTGTGTATGTGTTTTTGTGTGTGTAATGTGTGTGTGTGTGTTTGTTGTTTGAATATTTTTTGTGTTTGTGTGTGTGTGTGTGTTTGTGTGTGTTTGTCAGTTGGCGGGTTAGTTTGGGGGGTGTGTGGGTATGTAATATGTATGTGTGCGTGTGTGTTTGTAATGTATGTGTATGTATTTGTGTGTGTGTGTGTTTGTAATGTATGTATTTGGGAGGGGGTTTTCTCTGTGTGTGTGTCTGTGAGTCTGTTAGTAAGTGGGTGGGTGTGTGTGTTTCCAATACGTGTGCGTAAGTGTATGTGTATCTGTGTATGTGTCTATGTTATCTCTGTGTGTGTGTTTATGTGGTTGAGTGTGTGTGTGTTTGTGTTGTGTGTGGGAGTATGTGTGTGTGTTGGTGTTTGTATTATATGTATATGCGACACTTTAGTACATCCTTTGTACATCATTTCTACACCCTTTCGACACCATTTGTACATCTTTTTTACACTCTTTCTACACGCACACGAGCACACTGGTATGTAGACCGACACGCTCATTTGCACAAACGCACTCACAAACATGCGCACGCACGCTCGTGCAAACACTAACTCACACATGCATGCCCTCGCGCTCACCCACGCACGCATGCCCACACACACGCATCCATGTCCTCCTTTACGCATACACATCCATAAACACAATATCGCATGCAAGGTACACATGTATGCACGCATGAGCGCACGCGGTCATGCACGCTCACACACAGATATTCACGCACCTGTGACACTTGCATAATCGCTCACTTGCACAAAGTCACCAATCTTCGCATGCATGCACATTCGTGTCACACACATTCGCATGCACATATGCACGTACGCTACACTCTTTCACACACACGTATGCTTGCAAAACCGCCCACCCACGCACGTTTTTCCTCTCATGCCCACACACACAGACGAATGAATGCACTGCACACACATGCGTGGACACCCACCCACACACGCACTGTCGTACAATCAAACACTCGCCCAAACGCATGCATGAACAGACAAACACCCTAATTCATAGTGTGTATGTGCGAGTGTGTGTTTGTTGATTTGTGTGTGTGTGTGTGTTTTTTGTTTGTGGGTGGGTGTTAGTGTGTTTGTAGATGTGTGTTTGTAGATTTGTGTTTGTAGATGGTTGTGTTTTTATGGGTTGTGTTTGGAGATGTCTGTGTGTGGGTGTGTGTGTGTGTTTGGGTGTTTATATGTGTATGTGTTTCTTTGTGTGTGTAATGTGTGTGTGTGTTTGTTGTTTGTATATTTTTTGTGATTGTGTGTGTGTGGGTATGTGTATTTTTGTGTGTGTGTGTATGTGTGTGTTTGTGTGTTTATGTGTGTCTGTGAGTTGGCGGGTTAGTTTGGGGACGTGTGGGTATGTAATATGTATGTGTGTGTGTTTTTGTAATGTATGTGTATGTATTTGTGTGTGTGTGTGTGTTTGCGGGGGACAGGGTTTTTTTTTGTGTGTGTGAGTGCTTGCGTGTGTGTTATTGTGTGTGTCAGTGTGTCTGTTAGTAAGGGGGTGGGTTTGGGTGGGTGTGTGTGTGTACAATACGTGTGTGTAAGTGTATGTGTATCTGTGTGAATATACATGTGTGTGTATGTGTATGTGTCTATGTTATCTCTGTGTGTATGTGTGTTTGTGTGCTTTTGTGTGTTTGAGTGTGTGTGTGTTTTTGTGTTGTGTGTGTGAGTATATGTGTGTGTGAGTATATGTGTGTGTTGATATTTGGGTTTTTATTCTATGTATATGCGACACTTTAGTACACCCTTTGTACATCCTTTCTACACCCTTTGTACATCCTTTGTACACGCTTTCAACACTTTTTGTACATCTTTTCTACACCCTTTGTACATTCTTTGTACACGCTTTCAACATTTTTTGTACATCCTTTTTACACCATTTCTACACGAACACAAGCACACAGGTATGCCGATCGACACGCTCATTCGCAAGCCCGTGCAAACACTAACGCAAAAATGCATGGCCTCGCACTCACCCACACAGGCATGCCCACACACACGTGCATCCATGTCCTCCCTTACGCATACACATCCATAAACACAATCTCGCATGCAAGGTACACATGTATGCACGCACGTGCGCACGTAGTCATGCACGCTCACACACATATACTCACGCACGTGCGGCGCGTGCATAGTCACTCGCTTGCACGAAGTCACGAACCTTCGCACGCAACCACATTCGTGTCACGGACATTCGCATGCACATATGCATGTACGCAACACTTCTTCCCATACACATATGCTTGAAAAACCGCCTACCCACGCGCGTTTGCCCGCTCATGCCCACACACACGGACAAATGAATGCACGTGCACACACATTCGTGGATGCACACCCATACACGCACTCTCATAAGCACAAACACTCGCACAAACGCATGCATGTACAGACACACACCCTAATTCATAGTGTGTGTATGGGTGTGTTTGTTTATGTGTGTGTGTGTGTTTTGTGTGGGTGTGTGTGTGTGTAGATTTGTGTCTTTAGATGGGTGAGTTTTTATGGGTTGTGTTTGGGGATGTGTGTGTGGGTTGCACGAAGTCACGAAACTTCGCACGCATGAACATTCGTGTCACACACATATGCACGTATGCAGAACTCCTTCCCACACTCATATGCTTGCAAAACCGCCCACCCACGCACGTTTGTGCGCTCATGCCCACACACACGGACAAATGAATGCACGTGCACACGCATGTGTGGACGCATGCATGAACAGACACACACCCTAATTCATAGTGTGTGTGTTTTGTGTGGGTGGGTGTGTGTTAGTGTGTGTGTAGATATGTGTCTGTAGATGGGTGTGTTTTTATGGGTTGTGTTTGGGGATGTGTGTGTGTGGGTAGCACGAAGTCACGAACTTTCGCATGCATGCACATTTGTGTCACGCACACTCGCATGCACATATGCATGTATGCAACACTCCTTCCCACACACGAATGCTTGCAAAACCGCCCACCCACGCACTTTTTCCCTCTCATGCCCACACACACAGACGAATGAATGCACGTGCACACGCATGCGTGGACGAACGCCCACACACGCACTATCGTACACAGAAACACTCACCCAAACGCATGCATGAACAAACACGCACCCTAATTCATAGTGTGTATGTGCGAGTGTGTGCTTGTTGACTTTTTTTTGCGTGTGTGTTTTGTGTGGGTGGGTGTGTTAGTGTGTGTGTAGATGTGTGTCTGTAGATGGGTGTGTTTTTATGGGTTGCGTTTGGGGATGTCTGTGTGTGGGTGTTTATGTGTGTATGTGCTTTTGTGTTTGTAATGTGTGTGTGTTTGTTGTTTGTATATTTTTTGTGTTCGTGTGTGTATGGGTATGTGTTTGTTTGTGTGTGTATGTCTATGTTTGTGTGTGTGTGGGGTTTTGGGTTGTGGTTTTGAAGTTTGGGGTTTCGAGGGTTCGGGGTTGCGGGGGTTCGGGGTTTCGAAGTTTTAGGGGTTCGGGGGTCCGCGGGTCCGGGTTTGGGGGTCCGGGGTTTTGGGGTGTTGGGTTTAGGGGTTAAGGGTTTTAGGGTTAAGGGTTAAGAGTTTTTAGGGTCTAGGGTTTTTAGGGTCTAGGGTTTTTAGGGTTTAGGGTCTAGGGTTTTTAGGGTCTAGGGTCTAGGGTCTAGGATCTAAGGTCTAGGGTCTAGGGTCTAGGATGTTGGGTCTAGGGACTAAGGTCTACGGTCTAGGGTCTAGGGTCTAGGGTCTAGAGTGTAGGGTGTAGGGTCTAGCGTTTTGGGTTTAAAAAGGGTTTAGGATTCAAAAAGGGTTTAGGGTTTAAAAGGGGTTTAGGGTTTAAAAAGGGTTTAGGCTTTAAAAAGGGTTTAGGGTTTAAGAAGGGTTTAGGGTTTAAAAAGGGTTTAGGGTTTAAAAAGGGTTTAGGGTTTAAATAGGGTTTAGGGTTTAAATAGGGTTTAAGGTTTAAATAGGGTTTAGGGTTTAGGCTTTAAATAGGGTTTGGGGTTCGGGGTTCGGGTTCGGGGTTCGGGAGTCGGGGTTTCGGGGATTCGGGGTTTCGGGGATTCGGGGTTCGGGGTTTCGGGGTTCGGGGGTTCGGGGTTTCGGGGTTCGGGGTTTCGGGGTTTCGGGGTTTCGGGGATTCGGGGTTTCGGGGTTCGGGGTTTCGGGGTTTCGGGGTTCCGGTTTCGGGTTTCGGGTTCGGGTTCGGGTTCGGGTTTCGGGTTTCGGGTTTCGGGTTTCGGGTTAGGGGGTTAGGGGTTAGGGGTTAGGGTTTAGGGTTTATGGTTTATGGTTTAGGGTTTAGGGTTTAGGGTTTAGGGTTTAAGGTTTAGGGTTTAGGGTTTAGAGTTTAGGGTTTAGGGTTTAGGGGTTAGGAAGATGGCATGCTTCAAGGGAGTTTGGAAGAACGCAAATAGCACCTTGGCTGCCAATGGAACCAGAATTCTTTTCTGATCTTTCAAGAATTGTTTTCCAACTTCCAAAATCGACCAGCTGCAATTCAGGTTCATGACAATGAATAAGCAAGCTTTTGGATCTCCAAAACATTATACTATATAAACATAGGTGAAAGTTACTTTATTTCTGCTCATTCTTGACAGCAAGAAGATATGAACACAACTGTATCCGGTAAATTTGAAGATTTGAACTACTAGTGACCGCACCTTAGGGGAAAATTCTTCTGTAAGGTATACAGCAGTAGAATTCAGTTCTGAGATAGTAAATGGAGGCTCCACTTCGGTATGCAAATACTTGAGTCCACGCGCAATGCCTATGGCAATCTTCATACGCCGTGTCCATGAGAATTGGCATCCTTTTTCATCTGCAGTCACAATTACATGTTGAAGGAATGAAACGCTTAAGACATGTTACTTGTACGCCAGCTGAGAAATTTGACTTACAACAATGAAGGTGATCATGAAGTGTCCCATTTGAAGCATAATCAAAAACCAACATCCTTGTAAATAGAGTGTCTTCTCTACAGTAACCAAGTAGTTTTCCTATATTCTCATGATTTAACTTTGCCAAGTCTGCCACCTGAATGGCATTAATAGCATAAGTAAATATTAAAAGATTGGGACAACTATCTGCCTGCAAATTCTTGCAGGCTGTTGCCATAGGAAAATTTCCATTTACCTCTCTCTGAAAATAGAGCTCAAGATATCCTGTCCAATGCTCCTCCCTGATGCAGAGGGAAATCACAGCAATCTCAGGTCCACCTTTCATTGTTCCCTTGTAAACCACACTGTCTGGTGAGGACCCAATTATGTTGCTGAAGTCTTCACAGGCCACTTCAAGCTCTTGTCTGCTATACCTTCTCACATCCTTCAACATCTCAGGGTCTGCATTTTAATAGAACCGATTATGTTGAAAACAGCTCTAGAACTATTAGATGTAAATAGAAAGTTGGGAAATCAGAAAAAGAGAATTTACATACCTATATATACTGCCGTCTGATCTTTCTGGCTTCTAGATTTTTTCCAAGAAATAATGATAGATGATTTTTTGTTAGATCTCTGAAAAGCAGCAAGAACAGCAACCAGAAAGAGAGAGCCCACCATAGTCCCAGTTACTATTTCTAGAGCCAAAAGCCAAACAGGTTTTGACGCTCCGTGATGCTACATATTCAGTTGGTTGGTGACTTGGATTCACCACTGGCTGACTCTTGGCACTGGCAGGAGAAGCACCCGCTATGAAATAAAATTTCAGTGTTAGAACATAAGATTGGAAGAAGCAAGTGTTGTTCAGCGTATATTGGATTTGACAAAATTCTTATCTATAAAGAATACATAGATCTATTCTCAACACCTGCTTGGGTTTTAAAAAGAGGAATACAAAGGGAATATCCATGAAAGCCACTTCACAATTAAGTCAAGACTCAGCTCCTTTCATTTCTTTGGCATAATTCAAATATGAAGAGACATTTAATTAATGCCTTCAACCTGAGTTCTTGAAAGGTAATGTCAATACATACCACACTGTATAGGAGGTCGCTGCTTTATATCCTGGCTCTGGATGCAATTCCCTTGAAAGCTTAACCTGCCAGACATAGTATATGATTACTAAATATAGTGGAGGAGTAGAATGTCAACATGACCAGAGTATCAAAAAGTAACTCGGAAGATACTGCAAGCATTTGGGTACGCTACCAACTAAAAAATTATATGAGAAGTCTGCTACTTTCAACTGAGACGAACGACAGAAGCCAGTTACATTCTCCTTGGACACATACCTGAAGAAGTCACACAAATTTATTAGAGGCAGATTAAAAAAATTCAAATTTTGACCGGTATAACTTGATCTTTTACACTTAATGTTGAATCTGACTGCAGGTTTTTCAGCCACAACAGATACAAGTTGTTTCATAACCCAATGGACGTTTAACTCTCCCTAATGAAATTCTTTTGAACGGCTCCTGAACAAGTTGAAAACTTGACAATGGTCATTTATTGCCAATAATAGATTATCCCATTCCATTTTGTATGTATCCATAATATCTCCTTCACAACAACAATCTTCAAGATAAATCTAATGCATGATAATATATATATATATATATATATATATATATATATATATATATATAAAAGGAACAAATTTCTCATTTGCAGTAGTCACGACACGAGTGATGAAAGAAGTAACATTCAAACGTGAAACAGTAATTTGCATCAATTTAATTGCATACAAGACCAAATACTAGCTCGTTCAATCATGGCTACGTACAACATATATAAAGGTGCGTTACAGTCCTATAGTCTACATCCGTACTATGAAAAGGAAGTGTTTTATCAACCAGGTTAGGAAAGAACTACGTGAATAAGAATACTGAATCCCTGACCAAACTATAATAACTCGATTGTAAAATTACACTCACATTCCATGCATATTTGAAGCAAAATTTGAGCTATCGCCAGCAGGAATAGGCCCTTGAAGTCTATTCCTATCCAGCTGAAGTTCTTGAAGGAATCTCAAGTTTCCAAGCTCTGGAGGTAGCCTACCAGTCAACCCGTTGGACTGCAAGTTTCTACAAGAATGCAAACACATTTGAATAAGTAGGAGAGTCAATCATTTTTATTTTTTTTCTATTCAGGAAGTTTATACTAAATTTCTTTTACATTTTCACAACTTGAGTTAGATTTCCAAACTCTGGAGGAATTGGTCCTGTTAACTGATTCATTCTTAGATCAAGCACCCTGAGATATTTCAAGTCGCCCAATTCTCTAGGTATTGTTCCAATGAGATTGTTTCCGTGCAAAATTCTGCACAAACAAAAGAACCAGAAATCAGCTTCAGCCATGATATACCAGAACCAAGCCAAGTAATAATCACAATATGATGGCCAAGCCACAGGTTTTCACTTTTCAGGATGAAGTACGGCTAGGAGAAAGGGTGAACATACAGTTCTTGCAAGTGGGTGAGTTGCCCCAACTCTGGTGCAAGAAACCCCTTTAATGATGATCCTGATATGTTTCTCAAAACCATTTCATCAAATTGGATTGGTGTGTCTACATTTGACATCTCCATGTTTTTCCACAACCAGAGGGTTTGGATTGTTGGCAAACTTGAACTCGGAGGGTAATGACTTGATGGACTGGAAGGCAGGCAGGACACTAGATTGCGAATTGCCATTAACAAAAAAGGTTACCATCGGCAAGTGCAAATTGCGAAAAAACAAAAAAGCTAACTTTCCATACAAATGGGCCTTTCAAACTTTAAACAAGGCCCCCAATGAATGACTTAATCAGGATAACCCTAGCTCCACATAGACACTCTACTCTCCATTCCTCTAGTCCATTGCTCCATGCTTTAAAGTCCTCATCGAATCATCACGTTCAACCGCATTTCAAGCTGTAAAATTCAAAATCATTAACCTAACACATCCACACTCCCACCCGGCTAATTCAATGGACCCAAGCTTAATCAACTTCCCTCAAGGTTGAAAGGTCTTCCACCTTCAATCTTGCCTTTCTTTTTCTTTCTTCTTTTTTAAATTACTACAACATCCACACACAAATAGATCTTATCTTGAACACTTTCAGTTCAAACATAAATATCTGACAAAGTATAAAAAAGAAAATCATAAACACTGAAAACCTAAAAATCAAAAGATGAATATCAACTAACTCGAAATGCCTCACTTAGAAACTAAAATTCAATATGATGACAACAAAAAATTTCAAACAACAATCCTCATTTTCTTCGGTTATCCCCGTATTACGTGCCGCGAAACCGAAAATGAGAAAAAGAACGGTGAAAACAAAAACAGAGTAAAAGAACGGGGAAAACAGAAACACTCACGAAATTACCAACTCGTTCAGATGTTCGTGAAGCGGATCCACTAACCTGAGAGAACTTTGGAAGAAGACTGAGTGAGATGAAGATCTTGCAGAAGGGAGATAATGCCAGAAGAATCGTTGAGCATAAGCGATTAAGAATTCATAAAGATTGAGACAAGAACAAAAAAGAAGACAAATGTGTTCGCGGAAGAGTATGAGACTCACAAGCCCGCGTTTGGTTTGGTTCATCGCACAACGAACATATGGAGAAGAGAAGATGAATTTCGAAGAAACAGCTTTTTGGCTTTGCTTTTTCGAACTCCCTCCTAGGCATAGTTAAAACCTTTAAAAAAAAGGAGGGAGTTTCTTTTTAAAACCTTTAAAAAAAAGGAGGGAGTTTCTTTTTAAAACCTTTAAAAAAAAGAGGGAGTTTCTTTTTAAAACCTTTAAAAAAAAGGAGGGAGTTTCTTTTTAAAACCTTTTTTTATTTTATTTTATGGTTTTCTTTTTGCTTCTTACTTTAAATTTTAAATTTAAATTATTTGTTGCACCTACGCGTTTTTCCTTGATAAGCGAGTTGAAAATAAATTTTAGTCAGTATAATATTTTCGCTGGAGTTTTTGAATCGACAAAACTACGCTTAAGCTAGTAGCTTCGACGTCAATTATTAGATAAAAGTATTTTTACTTAGTATGTATTGAAAAAAACATGTTAAATTTTTTTACTTGTGCATTTAAATTTTTTATATTTTTTAAATAAGTATTTCTTGTCTATTTTTTATTAATAAAATTATATAGTTATTTTCATATTATATTAATACTTATCGTATCCCGAACAACCTTGTCTTCAAGGTGAAAGTCTAGAAATTGATCACGAATAGTGCCTTCACCTTTTCAAGTAACACGATTGAATAATAAGCTGAGGGACTGATATTCCATAGAGTTGTTATATCTTGTAATCCAAGACCCTCAAAGGAAGATAGGTTGATTTGATTTCTTAGAGTTTTACTAAAAGGTCATGTTTAACGTTATGAGTACCTGTGGCATGTTTAAGTTGAAAGACATGAAACACATGATGAATTCAAACCATCTCTGGCAGTTGGAGGCGAAAAGCCACGGAACCAGTCTGTTTAAGAACCAAAAAAAGATCATAAAATCAGGGTGAAAGCTTGGGATGCAATCTAGTAGACATAGACAATTGCCTATGGTGTCGTATCTTCAAATAAACCCAATCTCCAACCTGGATTGAAGATGACATTTTCTTCTTGTTGGTATATTTCTCTTGCGCCCTTCCTAAATGTTATTTCAATTTAATAAGAGCCTTATCTCTAGTCTGAGATCCTGTGCCACGGCTTCAACAATTATTTTCCCTGGAACAAAGTGAGTGATAGCTAAAGAAGCACGTCCATAAACAATCTCAAAGGGTGTGCACTTGGCAGACCCTTAAAAATAGATGTTATATCAGTATTCTGCCCAAGGAAGGATACAAACTCATTTCTTCGGTTACTCTTAATTAAAACATTGTAAATAAGTCTCCAACATCTGATTAAGCATTCTTGTGTTGGCCATCTATTTTAGGATGATAAGTTGTGCTCGTCAACAATTTTGTACCTTAAAGCCTAAATAACTGTTTCTAGAACAAACTCAAAATTGTAGTCTCTCTCTGTCACTGACAATGGAAGTAGGAATGCAATGTAGACGCACGATTTCCTAAACAAACACTTCATCAATAGACCTAGCAAAGTAGGGATGTTTGATGGGAATAAAATGCTCATATTTGTTGAGCTAATCCACTACTACTAAAATTGCATCATACCCATTGAATTTGGGTAGCCCCACCGTAAAATCCATACCAATTTACTCCTAAATTGCTTAAGGAATGGGAAAAGGTTGCAACAACCCTTGTGGGAAAGAAGTTAGATACTTATGTTGTTGACATACCAAACGCGCTATAACAAAATGGGTAATGTCCTTCTTCATTCCCATCCAATATAAAGCTTTGGCCAACCTTCTATAAGTCTTGAATATTCCTGAATCCATAGTTTGGGTGACATGAAACTTAGCTATTAACCGCTGAATTAAATTTGAATTAGCAGAAATCACTAACATGCCATTGTAATGTAGTTTTCCACGTTCCAGTGTGAAATGGGAATGGGAGGCTAGATCGGATTCCAAATCCTACCTGAACTTGGGCAAAACAGAATCGGTAATGCCCCTGATTAAATCTGTTATAATTAGAAATGTGTGGTTTAAATGCCTTTTCGAAGGTAACTCTTGTCATGTACTGAATATGCCTTCAAAAGTACCTATAATTTCCTAGAACTTTGTGTTTTGCATGGTTGTTAATTGGTTTTGTTCCTCACATCCATTCTTCAATTATACAATACCCATCTCCTAAACTAATATCACCACTTCAATCTCCTTTTCTTTTAACAAAGTTGCTGGAGTCACCACTCTCTTGGTTAAAGAAGGTTCCCTTTTATTGAAACTTCCTTCTCTCCTTATATGAAGTGCATTCTTAATTCCTTCCAAATAATTTTTACCTCTTCAAGTGTAGTTAAACAGATAAAACCATACCTCTTCAAGTGTAGTAAACCTAGGGTTTAGGGTTTAAGGTTTAGGCTTTTTTAGGGTTTAGGGTTTTTTAGGATTTAGGGTTTTGGGTTTTTTTGGGTTTAGGGTTTTTAGGGTTTAGGGTTTTGGGTTTAGGGTTTAGGGTTTTGGTTTAGGGTTTTGGGTTTAGGGTTTTGGGTTTAGGCTTTAGGGTTTGGGTTTAGGCTTTAGGGGTTTGGGTTTTGGGTTTGGGTTTAGGGTTTTGGGTTTAGGCTTTAGGGTTTGGGTTTAGGCTTTAGGGGTTTGGGTTTTGGGTTTTGGGTTTTGGTTTAGGGTTTAAGGTTTAAGGTTTAGGGTCTAGGGTTTAGGGTTTTTAGTTTTGGGTTTTTGGGTTTGGGGTTTTAAGGTTTTAGGGTTTAGGGTTTTTGGGTTTTGGGTTTTGGGTTTTGGGTTTTGGGTTTTGGGTTTAGGGTTTAGGGTTTTTAGGGTTTGGGTTTTGGGGTTTGGGTTTGGGGTTTGGGGTTTGGGGTTTGGGGTTTGGGTTGGGGT